>NW_018165720.1:279547-325375 GCF_001263595.1 Phalaenopsis equestris | reverse complement strand
AAAGAGTGTGCACAATAATTAGCCGTAAGAATATTTTTTATTATCATGTACTATAGAAATAACCTTATTATTTATAGAAGGTACCAAGTGTACAATTACATACGTACCCTGTTTTGGATGAGACGTTACATGATATTTTAGTTATTTTACATAAATAGGCCTATGTCCTGGCTACCATATTGTTTGTTCGTTTGATGTCAAAGGATCATGGTTCGGCAAGGTTCGTCCACCTAACCATGCTAAGTAGGGGTTGCCAATAGACTTGATGATTGCCTCTGATTAGTTAATCTTTGGCTCGATTGGCTTGAATCTGTCGGTCGGCTTCTAATGACCTTCGATCGTTCGGACACAATTCGGTTGACTGGGCTCTGACGGCTGGTTGCTCTGGTCCAACCGTTATTCTTCATCTCTAGATGGAGGACTTCCGTCGCCAGGATGAGACCAGGCTGCCGAGCAGAGGGCGAATCATCGTAATCCGACAGATATTTCACCCCTTTGACAATTGGTCCTTTGAGGACCTTTTGAAAGGTGTCAAGTTAAAACCTTCGGTCTTTTGATGAAGAGCCTTAGTGAATCTTGTGAGGTGGCTAATAATACTGAGGTGGGGATCAGGCTAGAGCCTCTTCCTGGCTAGGTTAGATAGGTTTGGGCCATTGGTTCGGACGGCTTTTGTCCAGTCGACTTTGGCTCCAGGTCAGCGGAACTTTGTCCTAGGGTAATTATGTCTCTTGGTGCTACATTGAAGGGTCTTGTGGTTTTTCACTAATGGGTCTTCTTGACTTTATCTTCTCGTCTTTTAGTCTGTTGGATTTTCTCGAGATTCATGCTGATACATTTTTTATGTACAATATGAAAGTTTAGCTTTTAGGTATGTAAATGCAAAAGAATTTTTTTGGTATGTAAATTTCTCTTTTATTTTAAATTAAATAATAGATATAGGGAGGGATAGTAAGTTTGTGATTTTTTATTATCCCAACAATGCCTGCTTTGATGTTTTCTGCCAATTTCCTCACAGTCTACGTGTGTTAAACATTATTTGAATTCTAAATAAAATATAAGGAGTGTAGTTTAATAATTTAAAAAAAAAAGTCTCAGTTGTGTTTTTATGACAAATATTGAAAATAGAACTCTATATACTTCAGTGACTCTTTATTGGTCATTCTTCCGCTCAAGTTTCAAAATATATAGAACTTGAGAAAAAAAAAACATATGCTTAGATTCATTATTTCTTGTTATATTATTTTGGGAATTTTTAAACAAAAGTAAATATCTTGGTCATATGTAATTCAAAATTCAATTGATCTGAAAATTTTTCATCATGACTTTATTTTCATCATGTCAGGAAATCACCAAGGAATCTATGTAATAATATTCTCTTAGACTTAGAATGTTAATCTGTCACATCCCGGATTCCGAAGATGGTACACCATGTCAATATAATATGTGATGAAATGAATTGATCATATTTTGTAGTCACAATTGAAAAGATTTTATACAGGCAGTGGTTGAAATAAGTAAGAAAGATAAATTTTATTTCTTCTCATAAATATAAATTCAACAAGTGATACAACTGAAAGAAAACAAGAAAATAGTTGAAAATAACTGAAGTAGCAATGGATATCTACTCATACCCAAAAGAGGAATACAATAAATAACGCAAATGCTGAAAATGCCATAAAGAAAATCATCGATGGAGACAGTCATTCGAGTGATTGTGGAACCTACTATACAAAATTTCAACAAATGAGTTTGACAAATCAAACTCAGTAAATAACTACTATTTATTAAAACATAAAAGATAAGAACCTAGGACATATAGTATAACCAATAGAAATGGATGATATTCTATTATACTAACATAATTTACAATAAAAAGAATACACACACATATATATATATAGTCAGTCTTCTACGACACCCTGAAACAAGAAAAGGTAGGGCGCCAATCCCATGAAAATCTCATAAAAATATTATAATATCATACATATTTCACACAATAGACACCAAGTTAGAGGAGTATAATTTGCACTATGTCCACTAGTAATCATACATGAATTATATTGCAACAATTGAATTTATCGCAACAATTTTACATTCAGCAACAATTATTGGAAATACAAGAAACCAATAAATAAATATGAATCTATGCAGTAATAAGGCATGGTTGGTTATTCATGAAATTTGATGAACGTAAAATAAAATCTGAAAAAGGGGAACCTCTGGATCGTGCAATTGGGTAAAAAAGCAAAGAGAAGGGTCAACGATAAACTAAAGCAAAGGAGTTGGGGACAAGAGCTTGACGGTTGCTATCGGGCAAGGAGAGGAAAAGGGAGGTGGGGCGAGAGAGAAAGCTACAGGGAATTGGTGGCTTGTGCAATGGGAACTCTAGTTTGCAGCACCCATAATCACCATTCATTTGTGGTGGGACTTATGAAAGCTCTTTTTTTTTCCATTGATTTTTGTTAATGTGTTGTGTTAGGTATAAATCCTTTTTTTTTTTTTTTGCTTTTTTCTACTTAATTGTAATTTACATTTGTTTTCTCGTCCTAGCTAGCCAAAACTTATGTTTATAAATTTATTATGGCATCGAATCTTTTGTAACATCTTGGAAGTTTTTTGTTCTACTCTTCAATTGGATGTGAATAGAACAAGATTGAGTGAAAACATGCTGATTAAAATTTATTTCAAGTTCTATATAGTAGAAAAACTGATTAATTGTTTATGTATTGCATTCATGAAAGTAAATCAAAAAAAGGAGATTTACATACATACCACACAATTATTATGTATTTATATATCTAGTACTTAAATTTTAATTTTGACTTATATAACATTTAATTCCTTGACATCTCATTACAAATGCTACTAATATTTTGATATTTCTAATTGAATTGTACCTTTTCATGCATGTTTTAATGTGATTATGACATTAAATTGTCATATTTACATATCAAAGTATAGTCGTTTGTGTAAATTCCTCATAAAAATTTTAAAGTTGCCTATTTTTTTGTTCTTATTTTATTTATACATATATTTTAATTGTGATTGTTTTTGTGGGCATCATATGATTTTGCTTTTGCTGGCAGATCATAGAGAAAATGGGAGATAAGTTGGGCGTGCCGATCAAAGTCACAGTTAATCGAGCAAATGACAAAGTGGCTGATTTGACTGTTGTGCCGGAAGAGGCTAGCTATGGTAGATGATCCATTTTTCCTCGACCAAAATTTCCAAGGTAAGCTTTTTGTTGAACTCCTCCTGATGCCATATTAAAGGTTTACAAAACTTGCAAGGTGTAACATAGAACATAGAGTGATTCTACAATCTCCAATTAGATATAAAATTTTGATATTTTATTATTATCATTATTATTTTGCATTTTTAGACATGATTGTTTACATGATTTATAAAAGAGAAATTTTTGAAAGTTCAAGATGAGAGAACTTTCAGGGACTCGCAACTCTATTTAAATTCTTAAAAATATTTTAAAATAATCATGTCATTGAGATCTGAAACCTTAAAATAAGGATAAGTATAATATTGACATCTAAATTTTTTTTTATGGCTCATGTTGTGGATTTGGTCAGTTTTTTGTCCGAATTCCGGACGTAGCTCTACATGTGAATTCCAATAATATGTCATCATGTGTGCTACATCGCGGATGTTTTTAAGGGGTTATTGAAGTGGAACCGCAGAAGTTTTTTCAAAGTTATTGAAGAGAAATTTATATATTTTACTTCAAGAACCCCAAAATAACTTCTGCAGTTTCACTTCAATAACCTCAAAATAATACTGCAAAGGTTATTTCATGATATTGAATAGAAACTAGTATATTTTACTTCAATGACATTGAAATACCATCATAGAGGTTATTTCGGGGGTATTGTGGGGGTTATTGGAGTCTCTAGTTCCACTCCAATAACCTTCGTGGTTCCACTTTAATATTTTTTAGGTCGGTCCAATATAGAACACATGGCAGTATATTACTGAGAGTTCGCACGTAGAGCTACATCCGGATTCTGGATAGAAAATTTTTCCCAGTTCTGGATGGTTCGGAAACTAATTAGCTTTGGATGTTAAAAATCCAGGCCAAATTAACCATTCAACATGTAAAATTGAGTCAAATTGAATTACAATATGGTACGGTTATTTTTATTTTATTTTAGATAAATTGAAGAGTTATATATATAAATTATTTGTGCGATTTTTTTATTACGAAATTGAAAAGAAATAATTATAGAGGTTTGAATTGAGAAGAAACAGACCAAAAAGCATGAATGATGAAATGGGCTTTTAATTTATTAAAATTTAATTATTATTATTTTTTTATTTTATTTAAAATTGCGATTCTCAGTTCTATTTAAAAAACAAAAAATAAATGTTTTACTTATTGAAGCTAATATCTGAAAAGTCCAAAACAATGTACGGAACCAGCACTTAGCTCCTGGTTCGCTTGGTTTCTTACAGCTAGAAATATATTTTAGAAAATGAAACAAGTTATTTACGCAGTGTTAACAAGAGGGGGAATTTTGAGAGAGTGGAGTATATATTAAAAAAAAAAGACATCGACACTTGGCAGAGGCCTAAATATCTATTTCTCATGAGCATTTAAGTCTCATGATGAGAGCCTGTGTTCACGATGGGATTGAACCATTGACCTGAGAGAACTTAGAGTGACCCTGCCACCAACAGGTCAAGGCTTGCGGCGCCTGCACACACACATACCCACGCACGCACGCATAACATCTTTAAAAAATAAATTAAATGTTTTTAAGAAGTAATGAGTAAAAGAAGTTTTCTTTGTATAATAATTGGAATTCGACAATTGGAATTCATTAATTGAAATTATCAGTTGGATTTCGTTAATTAGAAATTGCCCACTGGAATTAATCAATTGGAATTCATCTATTGCAATACATTGCTGGAATTCATCAACTGAAATTTGCTTCACTTATGTAACTCAGTTATTCAAATCTTGTTATTCAAATTCAGCTTTTTAGTATATGTTATTTTTAGCTATTGGAATTTTGCAATTTTGGTTAACTGATCAACATTCAAGCGTCAATTATCTCTGCTTTTGAGTATACTCTTGAAACATATGTCAAGCCAACAAGGTACGGCTCATTAATGACAACAATTTAGCAAAGAATTATACAAAGAACAAGGGAAGAGTAAGAATTGAATTTATAAATTCATCTAAGTTGGAGTTCTATATGCCAGTTTGGAATTCACTAGATTATTTATGAAGTATTGGAATTCATCTTTTTTGAAACAGCAAAATAAATAAGCAATACTATCACATATTGAAAGAAGACAACGTTCAAGAAGAATTCACTACAAAGATAGATTTTTCTTTCATGAATGTTGATTACATTGTTTACTTTTCTCTATATGCATATAACAAAAATATAGAAGAAGAAAATTAACATTAGTTCGTCTGTCATATTATTCTAGTAAGCTATTAAATGATCAATGGCATTCCAAACCAAAAAAAGAAATTTTTTTCTCTACTAATTTTTTCAAGCAATACTTGATGCCCTCCATAAACTTCTCTTGAATAACTTTTTGGATAATAGCTAATTTAGTTAGGAAATTGAGAAATTCAATAAAAGTATTCATAGTGGATATCTTATCATTTGCTTGTTTTAGTTTATCTTCTGGAGTAGCACGCTTTTTTTTGCAACTCTTCCACCCTTTAAGTCTGAGCTTCTATCATATTAGACAATATTGAAGTTCTTGAAATTTTTTCCTGAAGTTCATGATGACACTTCATTATATATTTACTCTATATATCAATTTTGACTGGTTGATTACTCTCACATTATTCAAATCTTCATATTTTTTTTCTCACTATCACTTATAGTATTCCCTACGTCGAGAAATTGGCAAACCATCCTTTATGAGAACTCATCAAATGATAGTAAATAAGCATGTTATTACTTGACCCTGCATGGCAGCAAGGTAGAAATCTTAGTGGAAGACATTTTGTATTCATATGTGAATGATATGGAGTGAATCGCCGAGCCAAGTTGGTAGGTGGTTGAGTGAGCATATTTACTTGACCCATACCAATTCTATGTTAACCATCCATAACAATGACTCTATGTTTATTATAAGTCAGAATTATTTTTGTATTTTAAGTAGTAGTCTCAGAAGGAATGTTGACCTTTTTTTTTATAAAGGCACTAGTAATAGAATTTTTCATTTTTTATTGTATCTTGTTGCTTCTTAAAAATAACATCCTCGACTTTTTTCCTTGTGACCTCTTCTTCAGTTGAAGGCACGGTTGTTGAACGATGAAGATGACTTATAGAGCTAAAAATTCTTCTAATGATGGAAACCTTTTCAATATATTTTACTTGAGGGATAACTTCATTTTCTATTAGCAGAAGTTGAGAATATCTAGTCCCTATAGTTTAAGGCCTTGCATAAAAAGTGGCATAATCTCCCTGAGTTGATTATTTGACACCTAATGATTATTAGATAAATTTTAAACTAAAAATTCTTTACTTTAAAAATAATGCTATCAATTAAATTAGAATGACTTTTAGATTTACCTCTAAAGCCTCTTCAAAGGATTTCTTGGTATTATTCTTTTTGCCCTCCTCATCCAAGGATTTAATGAATTACTTTTATATATGAGGATCCCTATACATATAAGTTATAAAATCAAACAAATAGAATGTAACTTATTAAAACACATGGAATTTGAGATATTAGTGAGTTTAAATTAAAATTCATTTACAGTAAAGCAAGTTAACTTACGAGCGTTTACTCTTTCAATATAGTTGTAATATAAATGTCCAATGATCTCAAACCCTAAGCTTCTAAAGTCAAAGAAGCTTTCTTCCTCAATATTAAAAAAAAATGAAGTGAAGCTCTATTAGTATTGTGTGCAATTTACAATTAACCATTTGTTCTTAATATATGATAAGAAACTATTTTTCCAACTATTGATCTATTCTCAAGGTTGAATAACTTTATTTCAATCCCAGTAAAGAGGACAAATATATCATTAAAAGTTTTAAAAATAAACAAATGGCAAATATGACTGGCGTCGCTCGTTTGCGCCATCGGTCTTCATTTCGTTGTTTGATTGATGATGTTGTTGTTGTTGTTGTTGAGGAGTCAATAGTTTGTTTTCCATTATGTTTCCCTCTTCTTCGAATAATTCTCCATCTCATATCATGTGGGTAAACTAAGAGGTGAGAAATTGGAGGACTGAGACAGGCAATAACAGAAACAAAAAAAAGAAGTATATGGGAAGCTTTCATAAAGTGAATTTTCGCATTGATAGTTCCAAAACATAAGTTCAAGATGAGATCAAATCAATATGCTTTAAATACATAACTGTGAAGGAGACCTTACCAATGCTAACTACCAAAGAATTCAGGTTGATGTAACTGTTCTAGAGTAATCATCCTCCTATAATGTCAAGTCTCTATAGTTAATTATATCCTAAGTAGTCAAGACTGCTTGAGAAAACTCCCGATTGAGGCTATAATTTGTTCTAAAAAAGTTCAAATGTCATTATCAAGGAAAGGAAAGTCATATCCTAGAGGTAGCAAGTTCCTAAAGATTTTGAGTTATCTTAGAGTTTTGTTTTGTCATTAATGGTTTAGTTGAGGTTCATCCTTTTACTCTTGGTTATAAATATTCATCCCTGCAAATCATAGTTAGCAGACCCTAATTATATATAATGTAAATCCAGGGTGATGTCCTCCCTTTGTCTTCAGTAGCCCCGCAAAATAAAAATTAGTAGAAAATTATGTTATTGTTCATTTATTTATTTTGTTTGTTAATTTTTAATTTTTAGACAACTCGCTCAAGATGACCATGGCTCCGTCGTCCAAGGGTCGTCGGGTACCCTAATCTACTTAATCTGAGAGGTGGTCAAACCTACTCTGACCAGAAGATTCTTGTCAGCAACCACAGATTGCGTCGTCCAAAAGATCTTTGTAGACCTGGGTATCTTGGATTCAAGTTGTGTTCGGTGATCTTTGTTCATTAAAGTTTCATTCAAGTTTTATTGTTTTTTTTAATTTTTGGGGTTAAAAATTTTAGGTTACGTAACACTTATTAGCCAATTATTTTATTTTTGTTTTTTCATTTTATAATTTATTTTTATTGTTTTGGATGACCCGGTCAAGTTCCCATGGTTCCGTCATCTTGAAGCATTGGGGTTTGTGGTTTGATTAGTCACAAGTAGCTGTAAGATAGTTTGTTACCAGTCATGGGTAACCTCGTCTAAAATATCTTCTCAAACCAAGTTGCATTTTGGGTTCAAGTTTAGTTTTAATATCTCTTAGGGTGTATATTATGTCATTTAGGTTGGTTCTCTACCTTAACTCAAATTGTCCACGACTGAGGCTAAGTGCGATTTAATTCACGTATGAAAAGTTAAAACCTGCTTAACCTTCAATCGTCTAGGTCTATGTTAATTTTATATTAGTTCAAGTTTGGTTGAAGTTATCTAAAGATGAGTCTCCATGTAATCAGAATTAACCTGAACCGGGCTAGTTGCCTCTTGAATTATCTTCAAACTTGTTAAATCGACCAAAGTTTAATAGGATTAACCCAGGTTAACCTAGCTTGATTAAAGTCAAACTAGTCTTACTTGGTTTAGATTGACTTAAGGTAAGCCAAGTTAAACCAAATCGGGTTAACTTGGGAGTAAACCAGGTTGAACTAGACTTTTCAAAGTTAAACTCTCTAGTTTCATCAAGTTTAAGTTAATTTAGACTTGGGTTGAGTCTAAGTTAATTTATACTTGATTTTTCTTTTTAAATGAGTTGGTTTATACTTAAATCAATCCTTGATTAAACTTGGGTTGAGACTTAAACTTAAGCTTGAAGTTGAGTCTCAGGTCGGGTTGATCAGAATTTATTTTGATTGTCCCAAAGAAAAGTTGTCTTTGGGTTGGCCTGAGTTAAATCAGGTAGTCCCAGAAGTTTTAATTGATTTTGGGTTTGCTCAAGTTAGGTCGGGTTGACCCGAAGATTGGTTTGACTTGATTTAAGTTGGTTGGTCCAATAATTTAGTTATGTTAACCCGAGTTAGGTTGGCTTGACCCGATAGTTCTGTTGGATTGAGTTAACTTGAGCTAGGTCGGGTTGAACAAGTAGTTCAGTTGATTTGGGATAATCCGAGTTAAGTCAGGTTGACTCGGTGATTTAGTTGCATTAAGTTAACCCAAGTTAGATCAGGTTGACCCTGTGATTTAGTTGAATTGGATTAACTCAAGTTAGGTTGGGTTGATCTGGCAGGCTAGTTGATTTGGGTTAACCCGAATTAGGTTGAATTGACCCAAAGGTTCAGTTGATTTGGGTTACCCGAGTTAAGTCGGGTTGACCCGGTGGTTCAGTTAAATTGGGTAACCTGAGTTAGATCAGGTTGACCCAGTGATTCAGTTGAATTGGGTTAGATTGAGTTAGGTTGGGTTGACCCGGTGATTTAGTTGAATTGGGCCTAATTCAAGTTAGACCCAAGAGAGCTTGAGGCTAAGTGCGATTTAATTCTCGTATGAAAAGTCAAACCCTGCTTAACCTTCAGTCGCCTAGGTCTATGTTAACTTTATATTAGTTTAAGTTTGGTTTAACTTATCTAAAGACGACTCTCCGGGTAATCAGAATTAACCTGAGTTGGGCTAGTTGCCTCTCGAATTATCTTCAAATTTGCTTAAATCGACCAAAGTTTAATTGGATTAATCCAGGTTGACCTAAGTTGATTAGGATCAAACTAGTCTTACTTGGTTTCGATTAACTTAAGGTAAGCCAAGTTAAAACAAATCGGGTTAACTTGGGAGTAAACCAGATTGAACTAGATTTTTCAGATTTAAACTCTCTAGGTTGCATCAAGTTTAAGTTAAATTAGACCTGGGTTAAGTCTAAGTTAATTTAGACTTGATTTGTCTTTTTAAATAAGTTGGTTTACACTTAAATCAATCCTTGATTAAACTTGGATTGAGACTTAACTTAAGCTTGAAGTTGAGTCTCAAGTCAGGTTGATCAGAATTTATTTCAATTATCCCAAAGAAAAGTTGTCTTTGGATTAGCCTGAGTTAAATCTGGTAGTACCATAAGGTTTAATTGATTTTGGGTTACCTCAAGTTAGGTCGTGTTGACCCGAAGATTGGTTTGACTCAATTTAAGTTGGGTTGGTCCAATAATTTAATTGGGTTAACCCGACTCAGGTTGGCTTGACTTGATAGTTCAGTTGGATTGAGTTAACTAGAGTTAGGTCGGGTTGAACAAGTAGTTCAGTTGATTTGGGATAATTCAAGTTAAGTCAGGTTGACCCTATGATTTAGTTGCATGTTAGATCGGGTTGACCCGATGATTTAGTTGAATTAGATTAGCTCGAGTTAGGTTGGGTTGATCCGGTAGGTCAGTTGATTTGTGTTAACCCGAGTTAGGTCGAGTTGACCCAAATATTCAGTTGATTTGGGTTACCCGAGTTAGGTTGGGTTGACCCGGTGGTTCAGTTGAATTGGGTAATCCGAGTTGGATCAGGTTGATCCAGTGATTCAGTTGAATTGGGTTAGACTGAGTTAGGTCGGGTTGACTCGGTGATTTAGTTGAATTAGGCCAAATTCAAGTTTGTTTTAATGAAATGTATTTGTATGTTTTTCTTGCAGGTACAATCAAATGGATGGAAAATGCTAAAAAGAGTAAAAAAATGGTCAAATTTGGAGCAAAAATGATGAAAGGTGCAAAAATAAATTGGGGCACTTAAGCACCCAGGATTGGCGCCTAAGCGCCACGTACTTCGCGCTTAAGTGCCAAAGTTAGTTACTTGAAGAGATATTAATTGGAGCAAAATTTTGAAGAGGCGTTTGAAGTAACCCTTGATAAAAATGTGGGAAATAACCCATAAACATAAAAATTCATTCAATTGGCTTATGAGGAGACAACTTATTGAAGATTCATTGAATGGAGCCACATTTTTTAAGAGACACTAAGACACCTTTTGGATTTTTATTAAAGAAGACTTGGATCATCAAAGCCAACTGCCAAGAAGGGGCCAGCAACCAACCACCAAAATTTACAACCGCCGCTGCCGCCGGCCACCTTTAATTTATTTTATTTTATTTTGAGTGTTAGTTTGTATTGGAGAGGAGGAGAATTCAAAGGAACTTCAAGATATTTTGTGGAGATAATTTGAGATAAGTGTTTATCTTTGTGACTACACTTGGTTTTTAATTTAGATTTCTTGTTTGTATGCATGATTTCTGCATGATTTTTAGATTTCTTGTTTGTATGCATGATTTCTACTTTTAAACTCATGTGTGCTTGTATTTTTTCCATGGATTTTGAGTAGTTTCTTTATCTTTTTTCTTAAAATGATAAGTGATTAAATGTTTAAAGGAAGTTGTGTGAAGTATTAGACTTCAATGTTGGAAGAAGTTGTGATTATTCATGACCTTGCACTTCATTTACTTCTTGATTTGGCCAATTAAGATGTTTATGTCTATTGTGAGAACTATATTGTGAGAACATGTAAGATCCAAGATAATATTATCGCAGTCAACAAATGGTTGAAATCACATATTAATTTCATGAATGAGAATGTAATTCATTGGGTTGAGTGCAAATAAATAGGGAAATATATTTTCAAGGGTGTAGAATTAGAGGACTTTAGAGTGACGGACTAAAGCCCCCAATTTGATTTATAATTTTAGGTTTTTTAAAAACTTGATCCCGAATTTCTATATATAGAGATGTAAAATGCGATATGTGTGATTATATTTATAATATTTCAATATGGGATACTACGCAAGTATACGTATCGTTATCAAGTAATATAGAACTTTATGATTAAGTCTTGAATATCGAGCCCACATGAAGGATTAGTTTTAGATAACAAAATACTTAGCAATATATATTCTTACTCAAACTTAAGATGCTATAATAAAGAATAAAGTTCGATTCTTTTTATAATTTTTTATAATTGAAAATAAAGTAAAAAACTAATTAACTTAACTAAAATACTTGTAAGATGAAGGCAATATAAGTAAAATATTTTTTTTCTTATCATGAATAAGTGATAAAGATAGAAATTCAGTTGTAGAAGTATGTTAAATGTGTTGTGTCAACTAGGAGCAATAATATTTTTTACTCTTACTAGAGATGCTATAAAGAACATTGGTTAATATATAGTTTGAATAGTCTTAAAAATCAGCTAGGCATGGAAGATACTAGCTCTCACTATAGAGTTCCCTCTTCTTCCTCCATCCTCCACCTGGAGGCTAACATTTCGTATCAAAACCTAAAACAATAGACCAAATTAGGGGGCTTTATCCTGTCACTCTAACACTCTAAAGCTCTCTAATTCTACACCCTTGAGAATATATTTTCCTATTTATTTGCACTCAACCCCATGAACTACATTTTCATTCATGAAATCAATATGTGATTCCAACCATTTGTTGACTGAGATAATACCATCTCGGATCTTACATGTTCTCACGACAGGTTTTAACATCTTAATTGGCCAAATCAAGAAGTAAATGAAGTGCACGGTCTTGAATCATCACAACTTCTTCCAACATTAAAGTCTAATACTTCACACAACTTCCTTTAAACATTTAATCACTTATCATTTTAAGAAAAAAGATAAAGAAAACTACTCATAATCCATGAAGAAAACACAATCACACATTAGTTTAAAAGTAGAAATCATGCATACAAACAAGAAATCTAAATTAAAAATCAAGTGTAGTCACAAAGATAAACATTTATCTCAAATTCTCTCCACCAAATGTCTTGAAGTTCCTTTGAATTCTCTTCCTTCTCTCACAATACAAACTAGCACTCAAAATAAAATAAAATAAAGTGAAGGTGGCCGGCAGCGGCGGCAGAGGTTGTAAATTTTGGTGGTTGGTTGCTGGCCCCTTCTCGGCAGTTGGCTTTGATGATCCAAGGTTTTTTTAATAAAAATCTAAAAGGTGTCTTCGTGTCTCTTCAAAAAGGTGTCTTCATTCAATGAATATTCTAGAAGTTGTCTCCTCATAAGCCAACTGAATGAATTTTCGTGTCCATGGGCTATTTTCCACATTTTTATAAAGGGTTGCTTCAAACAGCTCTTCAAAATTTTGCACCAATTAATATTTCTTTAAGTAGTTAACTTTGGTGGTTAAGCTCGAAGTATGTGGCGCTTAGGCGCCAATCCTGGGCGTTTAAGCGCCCTAATTCATTTTTGCACCTTTCATTTTTGCTGCAAATTTGACCTTTTTTCACTCATTTTAGCATTTTCCATCTATTTGATTGTACCTACAAGAAAAATACACAAATATCTTTCATTAAAGCACAATATCTCAAAAATAGGTATAAAAATGTGTACAAAAATACTATGTATTTTAGGTATATCAAAATCCCCCAAACTTAAGATGTTACTTGTCCTCAAGTGACATTTCAATCTTTAAAAACCAACATAAGTAGATAATGCATATGAGTTTCTTTAGGAGTTGCTAAAATTTAGAATTAGAAATATAATAGTTCAATTTTGAAAAAATATTAGTAAATGAGACCAACTTAAAGTTTAGAAATTTTTCATGTTAAGAAATATGGAAATATGAGTTCCTATCTAATTCAAAAATATTGTAGATTTTCCAAATATAGAATTTAGCCCTTTTATTATTTCCACTTAAAAGTTTTTATTAAGAATAATTATACTTACCATATTATATTTTTAAGTTTAAGAGTTTCCCAAATCTTATACTTTAAAAAGATCAAATGTGGAACCAATTTTTGATTAGGCACTAATCCTCAAGCTTCTCCTCCCTTTTTCTTTTCTTTTCTTTTTCTTCCTCTTTTTCTTTTCTTTTTCTTTTTCTTTTTTCTTTTTCTTTTTTTTTTCTTTTTCTTTTTCAGGCAAGGATTCTATATCTGGATAGGCATTTAATGGTTTTGAATTCCACTTCTCCTTTCCTAAAGCAAAACCCTGATATAAATCTTTTACTTATCAATATAATAATAGTTTTGAAAATTATTTTTTATAAAAGAAATTTAAGTATTAAAAATAAATTTCTAAATTTCTAAATTTTTCAAAAATATAATTTTTCTTACTAAGGATAGTTACACTATAATTAGCATTTTCTACACTAAAAATTTTTAACTTTAAGTTTTTCTTGGTTACTATAAATTTTAACTAAATTTTCTTACTCATTTCTAAAATCAAAATTTTACTTCCCTAATATAACTTCATATACATAATCATTTTTCAAATCAAAATCAATTTTATTTGAAATACAATTGTGAACAAATAAAGTTTTAAATTTCTTTAAAATATTTCATCCTCCAAACTTAAATTTTTAACAGAAATAAAACGTTTAGCATCATACATAAAAGCAGGAATAACATGCTTGCAGAAATTTTTATATCCTAAATATGCAAGTACAAAAATTAAAAACAGAAGTAGAAAATTAAATTGATCAAATTTTTAATTCTACTTAATATAAAGAGATTCATTAGACTTATATGCATTGGAGTATAACTGAAAAGCAAATAAACACACTGGCAAAAAACACAATTGCAACATAAAGAAAAATAATTGGTAGTAAATTGAAAAAAATTTTAACATGTAGCTCTTAAGTAAAAAAGTTAGTTAAATTTTAAACTTTTCCAAGATTTTGAATTAAGTTCAACAAACACTAACTAAATTCACCAAACAACATAATTAACATAACTACTACCACACAAACGTACTAAATACACAAAAGTACAAATACATCACAGAAATGTCTACAAAACACAACAACTAAAAGTAACAATTACAACAGTCTCAACTAAAAACAATAAGTACATAATACATGCACAATCCACAATACATAAACAGAAAATAACATAAAACAGAAAACAGAACTACAAATCCAACTAAGCATCATCTTCCTCATCACTATCATCATTATGCCAAACAGTTGTAGGCTCATATGGCAGATATCTAGGTACTGAGGAAAACTACATCTTGGTTACATCTATTGAGATGCTCCATAGTTGTGTTGTATTCCTCCTCATAATCACTTCTTCTTCTCATATACCCATCCATATACTCAACAAAATGCTCTAAATTTGCCACTTTTTCATTGGTATAAATAACATTATTCAATATCCTTTCTATAAGCTGTGACTGAGATCCAGAAGTCTAACCTCGGGATGTAGAAATATGTGAAGTAGAAGCTCGTGACGTCGAAGTAGCAGAACTACTGTAGAATCCACCCCTCAAGCCAAAATTAGAATGATGTGAGTAAGATTTTACATTCACAGTGGTAATGGGGTTCAGTGACTGTAAGATCTCCTCCCAGCTATCATATCTAACACCAGCCTGCTCACATAATGAATAGATCAAGGATGTAAATCCCAAACTTGCGGTAGTCAGGAATGGCAGAACTAGTAATAACTCCATAAATCAATCCTCCAATATCAATCGACTTGGACTGCTGAATACAGTAGTTCAAGGTTGCTCTCTCTCAAGTCACTTCACTGAGATGATTTGTAGGTAGCAGACGAGCAGAGATAAAATATTATCATGCCTTTTCATTGGCATCCAACTTCGAGGCCGAAAAATTTACTCTTCTTTCATTTGTAATCTTCCATAATCCTCTTCCAACATTTAAAGATGATATAATCTCGTCTTGCTCCACCTCAGTAGGACTATAGTTTGCATAAAAACACAAAGTACTAGGAGGAAAATGGTAAAACTGATTAATTACCTCAGAAGAAAATAGTATTGTCTTCCCCCATACTATGACTCCTTCCTCATACTATGACTCCTTCCTCATACTCCTTCCTCATCAACCTCTGAGAGATTTGCATAGAACTCTCGTACTACAGAGATCACGGCGACAACAGAAAAATAACAGAACCGCTCCCACTGGAGGCTAAAAATCAACTCTTCAATAGCTCCTCCCAAACCTTTAAAACATCGCTCAGGAATCAGTTTCCTTGTGTGTAAAGCATCATTGTACCTATCCTGAGCTCTGGAACTAACAAATTTACTTGAATCAAACGGTGTTTTTCCTTTGCTTCTTTTCATTCTTGGTGTCATTTTCTAAAAAATTGTATAAAATTCAAAATAAATTCCACAATCAACTTCAAATCATAAAACACAATTCCTAAAAGCTTAAACCAACAAATCTATGCATTTTCCATCAATTTTTTCCAAATTTTCACCATGAATAGTGATTTTCGGGTAACTCGTGAATGTGTTCAAAATACATGGTGAAAATAAAAAATTTTTGCATAGAAGTGAAGCTTTTACCTCAAGAAGATCAAATATAACGAATTTGGCTTGAATCCACCAAGAAACCCTCACTTAAGATGATGCCCTAGCTCTCTAAATCGCGAAAAATCGAGGAAAAAGGCGAAGTGGAGTGGTTTAATGGCAATTTTTGGGCCAAAAATTCACTTAAAACCGTTCGCACACTAGTTTTCGTGAACTGGCTCTTAAGCGTGAATGGTTCGGCGCTTAAGCGTGCGTCTATCGGTTTAGTCAGTGCTTAAGAGCAGGATTTGGCGCTTAGGCGCTAGTGCACAAATTTTGATTTTTTTTCATTTAAGAGAAATGCACTCCTAGCCTAAGTTAACCAACCCTCAGTCTCAAAAACATTCTATATGCTATTCTCTTCCCTCTCACTTTCTTCTAACTCAAGATTCACCAATTTAAGCTAATTTGATTCAATACTAAGTAACACACTCAAAAACATTCTATATACTATTCTCTTCCCTCTCACTTTCTTCTAACTCAAGATTCACCATTTTAAGCTAATTCGATTCAATATTAAATAACACAATTTTTTTCACAAACAAAACACTTATATTCATTCACAAACGATTACAAACATTTTTCAATACATAAATTATCAATCCAAATATTTTTTGATGAGAAAATTCTTAACACAGACTATAAACAAACTTAACATATAAAAACACTTTAAAACACACTTAACATTAACAAACAAACATTAAACACACAAACACACATAAGCAATAAATCACGTACTTAATTCCATTCTCTAGTTGATGGAACAAATTTTGGCCTATCATTAGTCTCTCCTTCAGCATTTGGTATGTTTATCTGAAAGAACGGACGATGATTAATAAATCTGGTTGAATCTTCTTCAATCCACTTGTTCTTCAGATACATATCCTTATCTACTTCTTCTATAAAACTTGTATGGCTAAACTGCATCTTTAGTTGTCATCCCATATGATCCAGATGTATGTTAACTTCCATCACTTTTGCTTCAATTGAAGTCATGTTAGCCTCAATTTTAGTGATTTTTTCTGTTATTCCTTCGATACTAACAATTAGAAAACCGTTATACATCTCTTTCACACTTTGACTAATAAATTTCTTTCTCATTACATCCTCCTTCTTCAAATCACTCTCTCATGATGACATTTTTCCAAGAATCTCTCTTTTTTACTTAGAATTTAGGGGTTAAATGAAGGTGTGGTGAGATTTCTCCTCATACCCCCTCTATTTATAGGCTCTAAACCCTTCCTAAAACTCCTAGACACGTCTTAGAGCTGCTCTTACACGTTCAAGCAAACCAATTTGCAGTTATAACTTCTAGAAACTAGAATTCGCACATGTTTTTTTAATTGTCACGCTTAAGCGCCAGTACTCAATTTAGCACAGGTCAACTTAACGTCCAAACATTCGTTCTAACATGTCTAAGTCATCTTTTATGGTTTTAAAATAATCACTAACTTAATATATAATCAAATTACTACCAAAATGTCTAATTAACACACAATAACATAACAATAAAATCAAATACACAGATAACTATCGGGTGCCTCCCACAGAGCGCTTAGTTTTACGTCATCAGCCCGATGTAACCAGTGTTTATTTTGGTTGACCCAACATCAGAAAATCATTTAATTTAAGTTGGTCACCTAAAAGTAGGATTTCAGGTTGTGGCCATTCACTTTGAATATTTTTATCAGTTTTAGGATCTTTGATATCCACAACTCCATAAGGATAAACTTTCATCACAACAAATGGCCTCATCCACCTAGACTTAAGTTTGCCTGGAAATAATCTTAACCTTGCATAATAAAGCAAAACTTGTTACCCTGACTGAAAATTTTTAGTCAGAATCCTTCGATCATGCCACGTCTTCATCTTTTCTTTGTAAATCTTAGCATTTTTATAAGATTCATTCATTTTCTCTTCAAGCTTTAATTCCAATAACCTCTTTTCACCAGTATCTTTCAAATTGTAATTAAATTTCTTAATTGCCCAATATATTTTATGCTCAAGTTCAACTGGGAAGTGACACGCTTTCCCAAATACTAGCCTGTATGGGGACATTCCTATAAGAGTTCTGTATTCAGTCTTATAAGCCCACAAAGCGTAGTCAAGTTTAGCTGACCAATCAGTTTTGGTTGGATTTATAGATTTTTTTTAATATTCTTTTAATTCCATGATTGGATAACTCAGCCAAACCACTTGTCTGAGGATGATAAGCAGTAGCAATTATATGGTTAATATGATATTTTTTTAATAATTTCTCCATTATTGCATTTCTGAAATGACTTCCCCCTTCAGTTATGATCACTCTCGGCATCCCAAATCTACAAAATATATTCGTTCTTAAAAACTTTGCAACACTTTGAGCATCACATCAAGATAAAGCAACAACTTCTATCCATTTGGATACATAGTATACTGCTAACAATATATATAAATTTTTAAAAGATGGTATAAATGGTCCTATGAAATCTAATCCCTAAACATCAAATATCTTAAATTCCAACATATTATTGAGGGGCATCTCATTCCTCCTAGAAATATTTCCTACTCTTTGACATCGATCATAAGTTTTGATATAAGCATTAACATCTTTAAAGATTGTAGGTCAATAAAATCTCAATAAAAGGTCAATAAAATCCAGATTGTAAAATTTTGTATGTTGTTTTATCAACACCAAAATGTCCGCTAAAATCAGAATTATGATATTTTTGGATAATTTCATAAGTTTCTTCTAAATGCGCACATCTTCGAATAATAAAATCATTTTCCTTGTTTATATAAAAATTTGTCATCCCAAAAATAAGTCTTAGCTTCAAATAAAATTTTCTCTTCAGTTGGTATGTCATTCCATAGGGTATAATATCACTAACAATGAAGTTCAAAATGTCTGCATACCATGGAACACACCACTCATTAATATTGAACAATTTTTCATCTAGAAAATGTTCATTAATCTCTTTTTCAAAATAGAGTAATTTTTCTAATTCAAGTCTGGACAGATGATCAGCAATTTGATTCTTAGCTCTCTTCCTATCTACTATTTCAAAATCAAATTCTTGCAAAAGAAGAACCTATCGTATCACTCTAGGTTTTGCATCCTTCTTTTTCATTAAATATTTAATAGCAGAATGATTTGTATGCACAATACATTTAGTTCCAATCAAATATATCTAAATTTATCAAAAGCGTATACTACTGCTAATAATTCTTTCTCAATTATTGTATAATTAATTTGAGCTTCATTAAAATTTCTACTAGCATAGTAGATAACTTTGAAAATCTTATCATGTTTTTTATCTAAAACAGCTACAATATCATAATCACTAGCATCACATATTAATGCAAAAGGTTTTTCCCAATCTGGTGCAACATTAATTGGTGTAGTGACTAATTTTTTTTTTAATAATTCAAAATCTGTTAGGCATTCTTCATCAAAATTAAAAATTATATCTTTTTCAAGTAAATGGCATAGAGACTTAGCAATTTTTTAACAGTTTTTAATATATCGCCTGTAGAATCCAACATGTCTTAAAAAACTCCTAATTTTCTTTACACTTGTTGGGTAAGGTAAATTAGCGATCACTTGAATCTTTGCAGGGTCTACTTCCATACCATTTTCTGAAATTTGATGTCCCAAAACTATTCCTCCTACTACCATAAATTGACATTTTCCCAATTAAGGACTAAATTTGTTTCTTCACAGCGCCTAAGAACTTTTGATAGATGTTCTAAACATAAGTCAAATGAAGTTCCAAACACTGAAAAATCATCCATAAAAACCTCAATCCCTTTTTCAATTAAATCACATAAAATAGTCATCATACATCTTTGAAATGTAGCAGGGGGATTACATAAACTAAAGGGCATTCTTCTAAAAGCAAATATATCATAAGGACTGGTAAATCTTATTTTCTCTTAATTTGTATTTGGTGATAATTAGTATATCCATATAGAAAAAAAAAGTATTTGTGCCTAGATAGTTTATCCAACATTTTTTATGTCCAGCTAGTCAATCCAGCATCTGATCTAGAAAGGGTAGTGGGAAATGATCTTTCCTTATGGCGAGTTTTAATTTTCTATAATCAATGCATATTCGACATCCTGTAACTTTTCTTGTTGGTATTAACTCATTATATTCATTCAAAGTTACAGTCACTCCTCCTTTCTTAGGAACGCAGTGAATTGGACTAACTCATGCACTAGCTGAAATAGGGTAGATAATTTCAGCATCTAACTACTTTAAAATTTCTTTATTAACAACTTCTTTCATAACAGAATTCAATCTCCTTTGAGGATCAGCCCTGGGTTTTCAATTCTCTTTCATATGAATTCTATGCATACAAATTGAAGAACTGATTCCTTTTATATCAGCAATTGTCCATCCAAATGCTTTCTTATAACTCTTTAAAATTTCCATGAAACTCTTTTCTTCTTCTGTAATTAATTTTGAGGAAATTATAATAGGTAATGTAGAGGAATCACCTAAAAAGACATACTTCAAATGTTCAGAAAGTAACTTGAACTCAATCTCGGGAGGTTTTTCAATTGATGGACAAAAAGATGTATCTTTCTCTGTAGTGTCCAAAACTTCAAAACTTTCTCAAACATAGTTTGAATCTTCCTTATATAGAACTTGATATTTATCAATTCCTCTTCTTGCTCGTGTTCCAACTCTTTAATCTTAGATTTCTCTTCGTAATTTGTTTTGAAATGGCATTCACTTAAATATCTTATCACATCAATTCTATAGCATTCATCATCTTTACCTTTCGTAGGGTACTTCATTGATTTGGAAATATTAAATGTAATTGTTTGATCATTGACGCGCATAGTGAATTCTCCTTTCTGCACATCTATTATTGCTCTTCCAGTGGTTAGGAAAGGTCTACCCAAAATGATAGGTATCTCTTTATCTTCCTCCATGTCTAGCACAATGAAATCAATAGGAAAGATAAGATAGGAAAGATAAATTGATCCACTTTCACTAGGACATCTTCTATAACTCCTTTAGGGTAAGTTATTTATCTATATGCTAACTTCAGAATTACAGTAGTAGGGGTTATTTCTCCTAATCCTAATCTTTTAAATACTGATAATGGCATAAGGTTGATGTTTGCTCCTAAATCACATAAAGTTTTCCCATAAAATATGTCTTCTATTATACATGGAATTGTAAAGCTACCAGGATCCTTAAGCTTTTTAGGAAGCTTCTTCTGAGTTATAGCACTGCAATCCTCACTAAGTGTAACAACCTCATTATTTTCAAACTTCCTTTTTCTGTAAAGAATATCCTTCATAAACTTCACATAGCTTGGCATTTGTTCTAAGGCTTCAGCAAATGGAATATTAATTGTAAGCTTCTTAAAAATTTCCATAAAATTTAAAATTTGCTTATCCAACCTTTGTTGTCGAAGCCTCTGAGAAAATGGTGGTCTTTCCAAATAAACTTTAAGTGGAGAAATAGGTCTTTCTAAACCTTTCGGAGCGTCCTCTTTTGGTTCTTCAATCTCGTCTCTCTCTACTTCAGTCTCTTTTTAAATTCTACCTTCCAATTCTCTTCCGTCTCTAAGTTAAATGACTTTTACTTGCTTTTTATTCTGGTCTTTTGGATTTACTTCTATATTACTAGAAAGTGTTCCTTGGGATCTATTACTTAATGAATTTGTTATTTGTCCAAGTTGATTCTCAATATTTCTAATTGTAGCTCCTTAACTTTGTAACTGATTTCTCATTTGCAACACCACTTCTTCTATAGACAACTTCTTCTCCTTAAATTGTGAATTAGGGTTAAAACCTGGAGGATAAATAGGTTTATAATTACTATTCCCTTGGTTGTTCCAGTTTCCCAATGGGTTTTGTTGACTATTACCACCCGTAGTATTATTCCAATTAAAACTGGGATGGTTCTTCCAAGCTAGGTTATAATAATTCAAATATAGGTTATTCTACTTATTATTTATGACATTCAAAGTTTCTAATGATGCTTGAGAATCTACCATTTAGCCTAATGAAATATTGGTTGAGAAAAATATTGGTTGAGAAAAAATCATTCCAAATTGGTCTAACTTCCTTGAAATTGCAAACTTGATTTGCTAACTTGGGAAAAGCATCAGTTTCATGAACGTTGGTTACTTTCTTAAGATTTACCCTCTCACAAGACCATTAAAAATTATTGGTAGTCATTTCTTCTATTAAAGCATAATCATCATTAAATGGCTTTGACATCAATGAACCACCAGCAGCAACATCGATAATAGATCTAAGAGATCCAGCTAATCCATTGTAAAATGTTTGAATTTTTAACCAATCTAATATAGCATGGTGTGAACATTTTCTTAAGAGTTCTTTAAATCACTTTCATGCTTCAGAAATAGATTCCCCTTCAAACTGACTAAAAGATGTAGTATCATTTCTAAGCTTCGCAGTCTTTGATGGTGGAAAAATTTAGCAAGGATTTTCTGTGCTAAATCACTCCAAGTTCTGATAGATCCAGGTGCTAACAAATTTAACCATATCTTAGCCTTATCCCTCAAAAAGAATGCAAAAAGTCTAAGTCTTATAACATCATCTGAAACACCATCATATCTAAATGTAGCACAAAATTCTAGAAAATTGACAAAAATATAAATTTTGATCTTCAGTTGGTACTCCCCCAGACTGATTATTTGATACCATTTGATAATAGCAGGTTTAAGTTCAAATGAGTTAGCCACTACAACAGGTTTTTAAATACTTTAATGAATTTCATCTACTGTTGGGTTTGCATAATCTCTTAGAGGTCTAAATTCTTGATTAATTTTAGCACTTTGATTATTTTTTGTTTGCCATTTCTTATAATTTTTTAAATAGTTCTTCTAATTTAGAATCATAAGGTAGCTGAACCTGAACTACGCATACATTACTATAAAACACAATAACATAAAATAAAATAAAGCAAAAAATAAAAACACACAAACAAGAACTTTATATAAAAATGACATTACAATATTCTTAAAATAAATCTTAAAATTTAAATAAGACTTACTAAAAATTTTGTTATCCAAAAACTTCTTTTTGAAATTTTTTTTTTTTTTTGCAAATTACTAACATTTTTCTCCTTCCCTGGCAACGGCGCCAAAAACTTGATCCTGATTTTCTATATATAGAGATGTAAAATGCAATGTATGCAATTATAATTATAATATTTTAATATGGGATACTACGCAAGTATATGTATCGTTATCAAGTAATATAGAACTTTCTGATTAAGTCTCGAATATTGAACCCACAGGAATGATTAGTTTTAGATAACAAAATACTTTGTAATATACATTCTTACTCAAACTTAAGATGTTATAATAGGAATAAAAGTTTGATTCTTTTTGTAATTTTTTATAATTGAAAATAAAGTAAGCAACTAATTAACTTAACTAAGATACTTGCAAGATGAAGGCAATATAAGTAAAATATATTTTTCATTATCATGAATCAGTGATAAATATAGAAATTCAGTTGTGGAAGTATGTTAAATGTGTTGTGTCAAATAGGAGCAATAATATTTTTTATCTTTACTAGAAATGCTATAAAGAACATTGGTTAATCTATAGTTTGAATAGTCTTGAAGATCGGTTAAGCAGAGAAGATACTAGCTCTCACTTTAGAGTTCCCTCTTATCCCTCCACCTGGGAGCTAACATCTTGTATCACCCAACAGATCGGACTAGGTCTGACTTAGGTTAGACCTAGAGGAAGGGTTAGGTCTAATGTGAGTTAGACCTCAGCAGCTTAGACTAGGTTTAATTTGGGTTAGACCTAAAAGAGCGTTTGTTGATACTTGGGTTTAATGTGGGTTAGACCCAAGAGGGTTTGTTGATGTTTGGGTCTAATGTAGGTTAGACCCAAAAATTGGGGTTAGGTTAATTTGAATTGGAACTAAGGGATTGAACTAAATTTAAGTTGGTTAGACCTAGGTTTCAGGTTTAGGTCTAATGTGGATTAGACCTAAAGGATGGGGTTAAGTCCAATTTGGATTGGACCTAGGGTTGAGGTTTAAATCTAATGTTTGTTAGACCTAAGGTTGAAGTTAGGTCCAATTTGGATTGGACCTAGGGTTTAGGTTTAGTTCTAATGTTAATTAGACATAAAGTTGAGGTTAGGTCCAATTTGGATTGGAGCTAGGAATTAGGTTCATGTCTAATGTTGGTTAGACCTAAGGTTGAAGTTAGATTCAATCTAGGTTGGTCCTAGGGTTTAGGTTTAGGCCAAATCTTGGTTAGACCTAAGATTTAAATTAGATCTAATTTGGGTCAGACCTAGAGTTTAGGTTTATGTCTAATGTTAGTTAGACCTAAGGTTGAAGTTAGGTACTATTTGGGTTAAACCTAGGGTTTAGGTTTAGGTCTAATGTTGGTTAAAACTAAGGTTTAAGTTAGATCCAATTTGGGTTGGATTTAGTAAGGTTCAAAGCTATGCTAAGTTTAAAGTGGTTTAGAGTTATAGATGGATTTTAGATCTAATTTAGGTTAGACCTAACGAAATGGGTTAAGTCTAAGTTAGGGTGGAGTTAGGATTTAAGTTTAGGTCTAATGTGGGTTAGACCTAAAGTTTAGAGTTAATTCTAAGTTAGGTTAAACTTAAACCTAGTCAAGTTAAGTCAAAGTATGAACCTAATGGGCTAAGCTTAAGTTAAGTAAAGTCTAAACCAAATTTAGGCTCAATTTGAGCTAACCCTTAGATCATTAAGGGCAACCTTATGGTTAAAGGGGATAACCATGTTGTTGATCCCCTGAACCCAAGATCATAGGGTTGGTTGAATGTCTTAAACCAAATTTAGGAACAATTTGGGCTAAAGTGTAAATTTTTAATTGTTACATTTTTACCCCTATATTCTTAATTTTCATTTTAAATTTTTTAACTGTGGAATTTAACATTTTAGGGATCAATTTTATCCTCCTGAATTTTCCTGTTAATCTCTATTTTTATTTTCAATTTTTTGATTTTTTTAAATTAATTTTCAAACTAATTATAAATTTGGTAAGAAATTGGTCATTTCAATTTTAGGGAAGGCCCTTAACATTGAAAAAAATCAAGAAATATTCCCAAGGGTGAGGGGAACAATCCCTAAATTTTTTTATATATTTTTTGGGTTTATATTTAATTTTTAATAATTAAAATACTCTCAGAAGTATTTAATTGATTAAAAATCAAATTTAATTTAAATATTATCATTTTTAATTGTATTATTTTTTCCTCAGTTCACTGAGCTCAAAGGTATTTTTATTTTATTTTCGTGATTTTTCTACACAAAGTTATGATTTTTTTATGTTTTTAGGCATTTTATGGAACTAATTAAATAGATGGAAATTTCTTACTTATCCAGCTCAGCGTTGTGTCATCCTCAGCGCAATTGAAAGCACATGTGTCTGTTGTTGATTGGTTGCGCTTTCCACGCGGGCACTATGTTGTCCCGCTGTCCGCTCCCCTTGTTCCACATGATCTCGTCGTTCAACCTCATCGTGGTCGTCAATTTTTAATACACAAAAATAGACGACATTCGTTCATCATCCTAACTGGACAATGAACCGAGAATCCTCCATGATCAACCCCTAAGATCTCTCTCGATTCTTAACCAAATCACTTGGGGTTTGTTCTTATAACTTCATCTAAGCTAGAAGAACATATCTATACAGTTCAATGAGCATGGTGTGTTCATTTCTTTCACAAAAGACCAAACCCAGAGCTAATTTTAGTGACTTTTTTCCATACCTTGTCCCCAAGAGGTGTGGCCTCGATTGGGCTTAACAGAGAGCTTTGCCTTGATGTCATAAACCTCCTCCTTGCTTCAAGTTGAGGTAAAATTGGCCCTAGCTATATACTAGACCAAATGGTGGCTCAGGTTAGTGTGGAATGGGTTAGAGGGCTCGAGAAGCCTCAATTTTGATTGAGGAAGAGTCATGGAGGTACTAGGAAGCTTTTGGGAGGTTGAAATTGAAGCTTTGGAAGAGTTTATGTCGAGGCCAAAAATTGTCCTGGATTAGGACATGGGAGATTAACTGCCAAGGTCAAGTGAGAGATTTTATCTGTTGAAAGACTGAGGTTTGGGGGGCTAGTTAGGGAGTTTGATGTGGTTCAAACGCTCTCGGGTTCCTTCTTCAAGTAGCCATGAGAGGCCATGAGAGAGCTCTGAGATGATTGGAGAAGCTTGGGTGGCACCTCAGAGAGTCCTCGGAAGAATTTCAAAGGATTTTTCAGTAGTGGAGGGAGACTTTGCAAGTTTCCTTGGTGGTGAGCATGGAGATGAGGGAGGCATGGGAGCGGGCTCTAAGCTGATTGGAGGCTTCTTAGGTGGACACAGAGGTCAGGGATGATTGGGGTTGACTCATCAAGGGCTTGTTTAAGGTGTCTTAGGCTAGGTGACATATATGGTGACATGTGTCCCCCTCCCATGATGAGCCATGATTGATGATGTCAAGCCACCAATTAGTGAGTGGATTTAGGCTCCATTGGCTTGATTAGTCGCCCATATATCATGCTAGGTAGCTATTGGGTCATGGGTGACCCATTAGAAATGGGACATGGGCCATGGGTTTGGGTTGGTTTTTTTTTTTTCTTAAAGCTGGACCTAGGCTAATTAGGTTGGATTTTCTTCTTAGTCTAGACCCTAATGAAATTTAAATATCCTTTTAAATAAATAAATAATTAATTAATTAATTAATTAATTAATTAATTAATTAATTAAAATAATTATGGGGGTTGACCTCATGGCAATTGGGTTGACCCCATGGCAATTGGGCTTACCACATGGTGTTTTTCATGACCATGTGGTATGAGGCCCAATTGGAGGGCAAGGTGGTTGAACACTCAAAATTGGGCTAAATTAGGGTCACACCTAATTAGTTTTGAGAATCTCAAGGAATAATCAAATTTTGGGTTAAAAAAGGGTACATTAGGGTTTGAGGTGATTTTTAGGGTTTAGTAGGATTTGGTAGAGTTAAGGAGGCCTTTGTTGAGGCTAGGAACCAATTTAGGTAGACCGACTTCTAAGATGGATTTCATGGTCAAAGTGGTTCCTAGGATCTATAGGCAAGTCTCTAAAGTTTTGGGTTGATTTGGGTGACTGAAGGCATGTTTAGCCCGTGGTGGTTAATTTAGGTTCCTCACCTCGTCAAAACCCTAAACCCACTTAACCAAGGGTTGGGAACTTGGGCTTGAACTGGTGAGCCCCAAGAAAGCACAGTCCTTGTCTAGGGTCATGTGCAAGTATGTCGGGTGAGTCCTCACAAAAGTAAGGTCAACAATGGTTATTGGTAATCCTATCTTATTCTTTCTCGTTAAAATTATAATTGCCATAATATCGGTAAATGAATTCAGCAAACACTTGTATCAGGATCACACCATAAAAATTAAACATGTCTACAAGTTCATGTTAAGTGAGTTGAGTAAATAAATGAATAATATTTTTTTTTTGTTAAAAAATTAAATAATTTTATGTTTCATTATCACAAATTATATCAATTTTAGCAGGAATTTATACATGAGAAAATAGAGAATAAATATAGCGCATAGGCGTTGCATTTAATGGTGTCGCAGTGCTATAAAGGTGGGAAATGACCAAAGAAACAGTGAGCATAGTGACTATGTGCTAGAAAACTAGCATCATAACTCTAAATATGAAGCCTAAGCACCAACTCTATGGTGCCACAATTTTGGAAAGCAAAAGAAAATGTTCAGAAACCTATGAACTCAATGTCTTAGCACTGATTTATGGTATCACCGCACCAAGGGAAAGGAAATTTGAAAAATCAAGATATATAGTTTAGTGCAACAATGCTACTTATTAGAGAACGTCATCACTAAAAGGAGCCCAAATTCAACTTAAAAGACAGGGAGACTAGAGTCTTGGTGCCAAGTTTAGTGTTGCAATGCTACAAGCAGTGCCTTGATGCTACTTGATACACTAACACTAGGAGTGTAAACGAGCCGAACACGAGCGAGATAAAAAGTGTGTTCGTGTTCGGCTCGTTTGCTTGACGAGCCAAACACGAGCTGTTCCGTTCACAAAAAAAAAGTCGTTTTGACAACCCTAATCACGTAGTCATAATATGTTAAGGATTGGGGCAAGATTTAAAACATCATTTGAATCTAATTTAATAATTTTAATTGATTATAAATTTTTGTAGTCTTGTAGTCAATTAATTTTTTTTTAAATTCTACTCATCAAATATATATATATATATATATATAAAATTGATTAGTAGTATTTCGAGCCGAACACGAACGATTCATGTTCAGCTCGTTAACTTAGCAAACGAGTCGAACACGAGCTTATTAACAAGTCGGACACGAGCTGTTCGCGAACAACGAGCAGTTTTGACAGCCCTTACTACCACTACCACACCACTTCAACCCTGGCCATTCAGTTTTGAAGCGATTTTAGACATGCTTGAAAATTTGAAGGAGTTATTCATATGACATTAAAGTGCTAATAGTATTGTGTGTGCGAGATGTACTTAAAAGAAGATTTTAGTGACACTTAGCTAGTGAGGGAGTGGATAAAAAAAATGGAATGCCTTGAAAAGGAGAAACAAATGAGTGCAAGAAGAGAAGATAATTCAAGGAGTAAATTTATAAAAATTATCACATTCTATCCTTCTTATTTTGCAATTTTTTTTTTTTGAAGGAAATTTTGTTTGTGTTCTCCATCTCAAAGCATGAATTACTTCGATAAATTATATGTTTGTGAGACATTTTTTGCAATTGTTCTTGAATTTTATTAAAATGGTTTGTATGGAATACTAAAAATAATTTAAATTACTTTATGAATAATTTAAATCACCCATAAGCCAAAGGTTTATTTTAAAACTAGTGTGATATATAGATATAATAGAGCAATAGAGCAATAGAGACAAAACTAAAAGTATTTTACCAAGTTTGGTAGAATAAACATATGCTTTTTTAAGAACTTACAGTGATTAGAGAACATTTATAATGTCATTGTTCATTTCAATACATGTAGACACATATTGAATTAGAAAAGATTAATTAGGTCTTCTAGTTATCAATAGATATAAGAAATTAAAGTTCTTAATTAACATTTTAAAATTATAATTTTCAATAAACTAATATAAATAAATTACAAATATAAGGTGATTTCTTTAATTAATAGCTCACTTGCTAGTAGTACTTAGATTTTAGGTTAACTTTATCTTTTTTTAATTCTTGAATGAAATCCTAATGTAGTAAGTATTGGTAATTAATTAATGTGAGATGTATTCATTTATAAATTACTTGTGTGGCACGTGCAATTAGGTACAACTTTTTAGTTGGCCAGTTCATTTCCTAAATGAAGTCTCAACCCTAGTTAAATTTGATCAAGATAGAATAGTAACCCATCATCACACATCTACAAGTTTGGTGGAGTTATTGAATACAAACCCTGGTTGTGTTATGTTCCCATTCAAAATAGCCATCTTCGATTAATCAAATGAACACGAGTAAAAAAAGCAATCTTACTGTTATAGAATGCAGAACCCATCTTGATTAGAGAATAGGAGGAAGAAAACAAAGTGAGTGAAAGAAAAGATTGAAGGCAGAAAATATTTGGAAGTTCTAGGATTTTTGAAGGGACAATGTTCCTAGCGTAACTCTAAGTGACTTATTTAAAGGCAATAATGTAAATAATAAGGCCAAGATAGTACATATACTAACAGTCATGATCCAACTCTTTGATTACAACACATTAATGACAGTAAAATTTTTATCAATCACATCATATGAAAAATAAAAAAACAGTTCTTTTCATTACATCCATAAGAGCACTACAATCCTTTTAAACCTGAGAACTCATCCTAATTATATAGGATGATTTCCTCTATTTAAAAAAGAATTAAGGAAAAATTGAAAACAAGAATCATTGGTTGCTTCAAGAGGAATTCAATCACTTTCAATCAGACTTTTCTTCACGAATTCACCGCAGGCATAAATTGATTGGATTTGTTATGCTCCATGCACTGCTGAAACACCCAAAAGCTCATTATTTACGTTAGAGACCACTCTTTCTAATTCGCTAAAGGAATTCTTCAATTCAGACAATTGCATAGAGATTTGGGTCCTACAATGAAACTGAACCTCTCATCAAACTATTTAGCTCCAAAGATAACTCATCAGTCTTCTTCAAAACCTTAACATCCACATTTATTTTTAGAATAACTAGTGGAACAGATGTTTGGAAATGTTTCCCTAATTAATGTAGATGGATTTCTATTTGCACAAATAATGAGAAGCATGAAAGGAGTCACTATACCCCTCTTAACTAAGTAATTCGACGAGAAGATTTTTTAATAGTATAATTAAAAAAAATAGAAATATTATGTCCTTCAACAAGCCGACATGTTATTCTAACTTCATGAGCTTTGGCTTCGGACAACTCATCACAAGGCTTGTTTGCCTGGGCTTCTTGTCTCCATGATCAAATTGATCTTGCCGAGGAGCATTGCATGAGTGATTTAAATAAAATTCAATTCAAAATTAACATATGATTGAATATGTTGATCAGCAAAATGCCACTCACTCATCAATTCGCTAAATGTGAAATGGGTGGTTATAAAATCAATTCACCCTTTTAAATAGACTTATCAAATTAAAAATCAAATTGTTTTTTTCTAAATGAAAATATGTTAACAAAACAGTTTAAACCTAACTCAATATGTGCAACAATAGATAGAGCACTCAATATGTGCACATGATGAGGGAGAGATTTAACACTAGGGATGAAAGAAATTCCGACCATTAGAGCTTCCATCATTTTTCTCCAGCATTTTTTTTTTTTTTTGGCTTATTCTATGAACTCTCATCTTTCATTCTCTTACCAAATAAGGTGAACACCAAGTTCATTTTTGGGATGCTAAGGATCATCCATTTTTCATAGAGAAACAATGATGAGAGTTCAAAACGAAAGTAAAGAGTTGTTCAATAGTCAGAATAAATAAGAGTCTACCACCTTCAATTTTTAGAGGATGGCTGGGGACAAAAATTAAGAGAGTCAAACTACTAATATCATAAATAAAATAAACATATTTAAATATATTTATTACTAAATTACTGTATTTTTATTCTCTTATTCATTTTGCAATTTCGTTGTTAAAAAGATAAGACAATTGTTGAACTAAAATGTGTCAGATTCTCCTAAATCAAGCCCAAAGTAGGTAACTTCACCACCAACTTAATAATCCAGTTATTTAAAAAAAACAAAATAAAATGAAATAAAAAAACTTCATTCTATGGCTCAACATGCTAGTTTATTAGATCAAATTGGCAGAGGAACAATTCGATAAGTCAATTCAACCTACAGATTTGACAGATAATCTTGGCTCGCCAATGCGACCAATCAATTATGCCGGTTAATATGGCAGACCAATTTGGCTGATCAATTCAGGCAGCTTGCATCGCCCATTATTTTGTTTCAACTTTGAACAATATATTCATTATTTCTTATATAATAATTTATATCACGTTGATCTTAAAATACAGGATCCAAATAAAAACCCTTTTTTCCTTATTTTGTGCTTTTTTTTTTTGGATTTTTATTGCTCTAAAAACTACTCTACTTAATAAAATCCTCATGATTCTATTTTCTTTTTCCCCAATAGTTTTTTATCTTTTCTTTGCTCTTTAAAACACTTTTTTAGATGATGTTTATCCAAGAATAATTCAAAATCAAAAAAATACATAACAATAAAGTGATCTGTATATAAATCCCACAAAATATTGCAAAAATACATTTTAAGGCAAATAGAATTTGACAGAAATCATGAAGTGATATTTCCACCCACCAGTCTGAAACTCACATCAGTAGAAAGTGGTTTTTTTTATTTTTTTACAGTTTTATCCTTTTTGTGCGCAATATGGGCATAAAAGCTGAATTTATTAAAATATTACTGTTTCCTTTACAATGGCACGCCCTAGCCCATTAAAACCCCAGAAATAAAAAAAAGCAGCTAAGTACAAATGCTATATACTCAAATAAATAATCCATTTTAATAACTCAAAAACCCTCCAGCAACAGAGGAACTAACCATATACAACAATATTATGCAATAATATACATGAACCAGTTACTGCGTTCAAAATGTCATAAAAGCCAGCTAAAACTTCTATATTACACAGTAAAACATACCTTTACGGAAGTTCTAAACCACTTCAGCTCCTCAACTTTAGCAGCCAGGAAGTGCCATATGTGCTGCTTGGAGTTTCTGACAAATTATTAGCCTGCTCCTTTATGTGAGACTTCTAATCAAGACAATCCACTTGAAGATTGCCGTATGTTGCTCATGATTTTACAAATAACCAACCAATTGTTTCCAAGTTAACCTGACAGAGTATGAGCAGAAAAGTTGCAAGAAATAAAAAATCCAAAGCTTGATATCATAAAACATCAAATTACTTCAAAAAAATGGAAGATTTAAATACATAACACACAATTCCTATGTATTTACATATCTAACACCCAAACTTTGATTTTTATATTTATACCACTTTACATGGGCTTAAGAAAGATATATTAATAATAAATATATTTTTGATGTGATAATATCCCCCCCCCCCCCCCCAAAAGAAAGGCAATAAAAATTCCTTGAGAGTTTTTATTCCATATTTTACTTTACAGGATTCATCAATGAGAAGTATATACAGGTAAGGAGGGGATTTCTACATGCCTGCTGCACAGCAATTTTACAACGTATAACTCATTCTATGACCCTGATGGAGGGGCAGAAGGAAGAACACGGGGGCTATCAGCTGCCTGTATAGCCTTTAAGCCGCGAGCTACCTTCCTCCTCTTACGTGCTTGTTCAGGGGTTGTTCCAGAAGGATGAGAGCCCTGTACGTTAATTTTAGCAATCTAATTTAGCGTAATAAAAATGACAAACAAATGATTTGATTATGAATGGAAGCGTGGGACAGCATTCCATACGATAAAATACTGATATAAATTATAGGAATAAAATCAAAATTTGGACCTGATACATTTGCTGATACATCCATGGCATCATGGTCCCATTTCCAAATGTTTGTGGATTAAAACCTCCCTATCAGACAAATTTTTTTCAGCAAGTATTTGAGAAGATTTTAATGATATTTTTTTTATTATAAATGGCAGCAGAAAATTTATAATCAATTGCTTACAAAAGAAAACAAAGAGAAAATTGTTAAAATAATCGCATGACTCTTTGTAAGGGGTCATTTTAGTCCTGTAGTCGATAAAAGTATCAATTTAGTTCCCAAATTCTTTTAATATGGGTTAAAATAGTCCACAAGGAAAACTATTTTAGTTTCGATTAAGAAAATCTTGGAACTAATTTTGTATTTTTATAGACTCTGAGATTAAAATGATCCTATGTAAATAGTCAGATGACTATTTTGACACTTCGCTCAAAAAACAAATGTAAAAGGAATTAATTCATGATTGAAAATCAAATTTCTTACAAAATTAATCAAAGTGGAACTGTGCTGTAATAATAAAAATGGTGAGCAAAATTATGCAATATAAATTTCTAATGCATAATTCAAATTACAAACCGGAAACATGTAGACAACACTGGGCCTGAATGTTGTTTGATTGCCAATAAATTGTTGAGGACTCACATGCGCCACAGACAACATAGTTGGGTTGACTCCTCCCTACATTCAATCCAATTTACTTGAATACAAGCAGCAAAATAGTTCAGAGAATAAACCACAATAAAAAACATGGGGCCGTAAGAATATATTTAAGAAGAACTAAGCTAATTGAAGCTCTGTTCCATTTCTATGTTGTTTCTTTATGTGTAAAGTGTCAAAATAGTCAAATGACTTGTTAATAAGATCATTTTAGTACCAGAGTTTATAAAAGTGTCAAGTTAGTCCTCTGAATCTTTAAGTTGGAACTAAAATAGTCATATGTGGTTTTAGCCCATATTAAAAGAGTATATGGACAAAATTGAAACTTTTATAAACTCTGGGACTAAAAAGAACCCCCCACACCATGATACTTATCTCCTTCTTAAATATAGTGATGCAGCCAAGAAACCTACCTCAATCCTTCATTATAAGTCATTATACTTTCCAGTGTTAATGCCATGCTAATGATTTTACCCATCTTTTTCATTGAGTTAATTAGTATTAGTTAATCACAATCATTTATGACGTTTGATAAATTTTATTTGATCGAAAGTTGTTTTGTCATTTTAAATAAGGCCCAATAAGATAAATAGTTAGTAGGACAGGTAATTAGATTGTTGATCATGTAATAAATTAAAAGCTTTCTTCTAGCATCGCCTCTAAGAATTGATTTGTCCCTCTTGCTCCTATTCACGTGGCTCTCTTTCCTCTCTCTTTATTTTTCACCTCGCTCCCTTAATGTGTTCATTCTTCTGATTTTCTCAACCTCCCTGTCTTTTATCATGACATTTCTTTCTCTACATTGAACTCTCCCCTTTTTATCACTATACAGGATTCTACCCTTGCAACAATCAAATTATCAAATTTAGACCACAAACTCATCTTCTACATCTCGCATATCTTAAACTAGTATCAAAGTTGAAATACCTGAATCCAGGGAGTTTTCTATGAAGTTTTTTTTTATAAAATAAGTGTTCTGGCATAGCACCATCTTCTTCTCCTCATTTTAATTGACTTATTCAACTATGCAACCTGGCCTATATATGTTTTCTCAAATTCCCAAAACCCTTCCTAAAACAAACCAGTAAACCAAACCCTAAACAGAAACTGAATAGTATGTTTGGCAAGGAAATAAAAAGTAGTATTACCAGTCCATACTCCAATATTGAGCTGTAGATAACTTAAAATAACGCATAATCAACCTCTAATTTGTCACCTGTGTTTAGGGGTTTGAACAAGCTGAAATCGAGGGCCAAATGTTTGTTCATGTTCAAGTCACTCAAAATTTCTTTCATTTGAAATTAGCTCGTATTTGAAAGGAATAGTGAATAGTATGTTCGTGTTTGTCTTGATTCAAATTTGGTTGTTTGCTTTAGCATTTTTTCAGCTCGAATTTTAGCTTGAATAATTTAAAAATAATAAAATTTATATTTTAAAAAACTTGCATAAAAATTAATATAAATATGTTGTAATAAGTATTATTTTTTAATTATTTAATTAATTCAAGCTAAAATAAGCTGAACACAATCGAATATAGGTCTATTCATGCTTGGCTCGTGCATAAATCAAACTCAAAAAAATATTTGTGTTCGGTTCACTTGTTTAATGCACAAATCAACGATGAGCCACTTAGCAAGCCGAACACAAGTTATTTGTGAACGGCGAGTTTTTCTACAGCCCTACCTGTGGCAGTTGCCCTTTCCTTCGTCTCTCCTCATTTCCATTTTCCAACGGAAAGGCATTTGCCAAGCCTTTTATGTTGACACTATCTGGCTTGGTTGGTTTATTAACACTGGACACAATCTTTGGCTGTGTCTCTTCATATGTATTATCACTAAGAAGAAACTGCTCCATCTCTCTTATCAACCTCAAAGCAAGTTGGTATTTATCAGATAAAATCCCAACTTCTACCAGTTGAAGGCATCGCATCGACAAGAAATCGTAGCGATCGATTCTATTGTTGGCAATCACGTCGTCTGAGGAGCGGGTCAGAGCTTGAAGTCCTTCTTCCACCTATCGAGCACATACTGAGAGGGAATCTCATGAACTTGCTGCAACTTAAAGACAGACAAAGCATGCCGACACAGAATTCCTCTAAACTGATAAGATCCACAAATACACTGAACATCCTTCTCTTCTGAATTATAAAGAACGCCATGATTCCTATTCATTGTCCTCTTTCCATCCTCAAGGAAAATACACTCCTTTACATCAAAAGTTGATATTGTTCCCTCTACCTTAATAAGCGAAGCATGGCAATACATGATAGCTTCTATCTCATCCTGAAATTTCTTAAACATGTTGAGGGTGTAGACTTTAGAAAGCTGTTCTTCCATGTAAAATTTTGAAACGGAGGGTCGCCGCTTATGGAATGTTTCAAAATCAGCTTGGGCTTCCTTTTCATACTTACTTTGCAAAGCCATTTCATATTTGCTAAGAAAGAGTTTCAAAGATGTTTTAGCATCGACATAGCCATCAAAAAAGGCAGTAAAGGATTCATTTCGTTGAGTAGTAGACATTCCTGCCCAAAAAGCATCCTTGAGATAGACAGGAGCCCAGCCATGCCTGCATTCATACAACAGTCTCAACCACTCATTTCCTTGAAGCCCATAAATCTCAATCATTTTCAGCCATTCCTCCTCAAACTCATCAACCCTTAAGGAATCATAAACAGCCTTCTGCAATACCTTCTGGATTACTCTGTAATCTGCCAGCCCACCCAATTTTTCGGATGCTTTCTTCATGACCTGCCACAAACAAAGCCGGTGTCGAACTCCGGGAAGAACTTCAGACACTGCATTCTGAATGCTTTTACACTGATCCGTGATTATGGCCTTTGGTAGATGACCCAACATACAAGCAATCCATGATTTCAGCAGCCAAATATAGGTTTCAGCTGTTTCATCAGCAAGCAAGGCAGAACCCAAAAGCACAGGCTGACCATGGTGGTTAACTCCTACAAAGGTGGCGAGAGGCAAATCATACTTATTGATCAAATAAGATGTATCAAGTGCAACAACATCATTATAATATTGATATGCTGCTCTGGACCTTGCATCAGCCCAGAACACATTCCTAACGCATCCATCCTTGTCCAAATCAAAGACATTGAAGAAATTCGAGTTCTTCATTTGCATTCTTGTGAAGAACAAGCGAAGTTCTTCAGCATCTCCTTCTCCAAACTTCAACCTTCCTCTTTCTACAAAGCTCCTACATCCATTCTCACTGAAGAGCAACTCCTCCAGGATGCCTAGTTTATCAAGAGGTGCTTGTGTTTGAAGCTGCTCCTGCTCAATATGTGCTGCATCACCTTCATCATTGTGTAAGGCACGCTTCTTTGCAAAGCCTGATAAATGCTTATAGCAATTCAAGAATCGAGCCATTGACGGGCTTACTGGGTGGTTATGATCAAGGTTTGCAAGCTCCAAATGGAGCAACCCATCGCCCCATAGCTTCACTCGAATCCTCGCTTGGCAATTGGTCGTCGCAGTTGTCCTCTTCCGGAACTTAGGCTCGGGTCGCTTACGGCCGCCCTTACAGCACATGAGCTCAAGATACAAGCAATGGCCTTCTTTAGTGAAGGAAGATCTTCTCACAGACACTCCGAATCCTACTCGACGAGCATACTTCTTGTAGAATTTGGAAACCTCCTGGTGGGTTTTGAACACCATTCCAACCTCCGGCACGCCTTCGTAGCCGGAATCGTTGCCGCTATCGGCGTCCGCATCATCTTCCTCCATTCCGTCCATGTCGCCGGATTCCTCCAAGGTGGCATCTCCTGATATTTCCTGAATCAGGGGTAATAATCCACGCGTTAAAACCCTAGAATCGAGATCATGCAGAAAAACGGAAATCGGAAAAACAATTCGAAGTGGAAGGACCAGGCAGGGATTAAAATTCAAACCTGGGAGTTGAGATCACGGCGTGTCAGGCGGGCACGCCTAGGGTTCTTTGGCGTGGTGCTGGCTATCTCCATTGCGGAGATCCGGCAAAGGTTTGTGGATGAGAGGGAAGAGTTGGATTTTGAGGTCACTTTTCTGGGGGAATAAAGAAAAGATGGTCGATGGTTCGGTTTCGGTGTGGGTGATCCTGAGTGGGTGGATTGGGGTGGGTGGGAAAAACTATTGGTCTCATAAAGAAAGCAGCCGCCTTAAAATAGAGCTCTTTTCTTGAACATGGTTCTCCAAAGTTCTTTGTTCATTCTAAAAAAAAAAGCCCACAAGAATTTAGACATGGAAACAAACATAATAATTAAGAAAATTTTTATACAAATTATTAGAATTTTTTTGGAAATAAAATAACATGAAGTAAAGGCACTTAATTGATTTTTGTATGGAGTTCTTCTACAAATATAAATCTAATTCAAATAAATTCGGATGACATGAGATAACATAAACCAACTAAAATAAAAGAGGTCGTTTATTTCATCATAATGCCGCAAAACTCGAAAATGATAATAAATAATAATAATAATAATAATAATTTAGGGTTTAGGGTTTAGGGTTTAGGGTTTATTACTATTTGCGCATGCAGCAATCAGCAATACTATCATATCCTATTTACTATTCACGCATGCATATATATATATATATAAACACTATTTAAATCTCACTTCTATATAATAAAATAAAATAAAAAAATCTATATAAATCTCACGCCTAGGGCTGTCAAAAAAGCTCGTTGTTCGCGAACAATTCGTGTTCGGTTCGTCAATGAGTTCGTGTTCGATTTGTTCGATAAGTAAACGATACGAACGCGAACAAATTTTTTTCGTTCGGTTTGTTAAACGAACCAAACACGAACAGTGATGCGTTCGTTCGTGTTTGAATCGTTATTGTTTGAAATATAAAATAATTTAAAATAATTATATATATATATATTGTGATATTTTAAAACATTAAATTTTATAAATTATAATATATAATAAATTAATAATAATAATATGTTAATATACTATAGTAGTAATATATTAATATAGATATTGTATATTTATATAATATAAGTTATATAATTAATATATAATATTATTTTTATATATTAATATTAGGGATGTCAAACTGGCTCGTCGTTCGCGTGTTCGGTTCGTGTTCGGCTCGTTCGTTAAGAAACGAACACGAGCTTATTTCAAACAAACTAAATTTTAAATGAACCGAACACGAACACAAGCTTTGTTCGTTCGTGTTCGGTTCGTTTACACCCCTACTCACGCCTGCTTCTCTCTCTCTCTCTCCCACGCCTCCCTCTCTCTCTCTCTCTCACCTCTCATCTCTTTCTCTCCCTCTCTTCCTCTTCGATATAAGAGCACTCCATCCTTCTCTCCAAAAACCAACCAAACAAACTTCCCCCTCACCCCCAGCCATCTTTCTCAGCCGTGAGCCTCCGCATTTCATTTTTTTTTTTTAATATCCTCATAGCTCTCTCTCTCTCTATGCTCCATCCATACAGCATACACTCTCTATTCTTCTCCAACCCGTGAACAACTTCCTCTCAAGCTCGGACTGGGTACTCTTCCTCCCCTCTTCTTTTTCTTCCTTGCCTATAGTTGATAGCCAACAAAAGAATTTTACATACATACCACCCAATTCCTATGTATTTGAATTTTTAAATTACATCATACCACTCAATTTTTATATATTTGCACGTGAGAAGCACACAAAAAAAATAATAAGAAAATTTACATGCATACCACCCTAATCTTATGTGTTCATATGTCTAATGCCTAAAAGATGGATAATTGCATGCATATCACTTTATTCTTATAATTTGCATGTTTACATTTCTAAGCTTTAATATTTACATTTACGCCATAATATTCTTACATGTTTATATATCTACCACCTAACCGTTAATGTTTACATACATGCCACCCAAACCTGCTTATTTGACGTCCTTACCACATTCTTCTTCTTTATCTTTACATGCACGCACAATTTTCATGAATTTGCATGTCTAGGCTTTCATATTTCCATTCTTGATTGTTTGTTCTTAGATAATGTCACTACTTAGATTTCATATTTACCTGCTCAAATGTCTAAGTTTCTAATTTAAATAATACATAAACTTTAAAAATACATATTTTGGAGTAGAAAAATCATAAAAAAAAAATAAAAATACCCATAAACTCAAAAAATAGAGACCGAACAAGAAAAAAAATAAATTTTAGAAAAATAGAAATTGTACTTTCAAGTATTAAAAATTAAAAAAAAATCCAAAAATATGAAAATATCTCAAAAATTCACAAAAATTATCCTGATTAAAGAAAACTACCTTAAAATACTGTCATAAAATTTTTGAAGTCATAATATGTGTCTTAAATACCTATGTGTATTTTCCTATAATATTATTAATTTTGGCTTAAAATAATTATAATAATCAAAATTTAAATCGGAAAAATATAAAATTTTGCCTAGTGAGTTCTCTGGGGTCATGGACACTTACAAAAAAAATAAAATTTTAATTAAAAAAAAAATTTTGAACATTTAAAAATAATCAAAATAATCAAAAAAATCACAAAAATACAAAATATCTCAAAATGTCATCAAATTTTCCTTGATCAAAGACAATAACTTAAAAATGCTTCCCTGAATTTTTAAAGACCCAAAAAAATATATTTTGAATACTTAAAACTATTTTTCAATGTATTTATAATTATTCACTAAAATAATTATAATAAATAAAATAAAAATCAGAAAAATACAAAATTGAGTTTGTTGGGCTCCTTTATAAGATTTTAGACATTTTATAAGACATTCAAGCCTATCATGATTTGTTCATTAAGAACCCACCAAGATATGATTCGGGACCCGATAATTCACAAATCAATAGAAATACCTCAAACTACTTATCCTACATTAATAACCTAATGTTCAAGGATTTCAGTCTTTTCTAAGGCATTTAAATCATTGTGAGCAACTGGGGATATTTGTTTTTGTCGCATATGGATCATCGGGCTTATGTAAATTTATGGTCTAGGTAGCTAGGGCAATGAGGATAATGCTCATGTGTGCTAAAACGAGGGGTACGGTGTGGGATTCGAGAATATTATCTCTTACCTCAAGGACATTTAATAAAATGAGAGGATAAAACCAATAATATTATTCGATGACTCTTGAGAAGATGTTTGCCTCTGATACTCTTAGGTTGTTTGTAGTCCTAACTCGATTAAATTGATTAACCTGTGGACTGCATCTCTCTACAAAATATTTTTAGCAAAAGTCTCCTTTGAATGATAAAATTGTGTATGCATGAAAATTAAATTCAAATGAAAATTTCTAAAGATCCATGGTTAATCACTTGGATCGAGGTTAGAACTGTCCTTCATAGATGATTGAGTTGGTAGCTCTTATTTAAGATCGAGAAGCACACAGTCCAGCTCCGAGCCCCCACCTTTACCCATGTCTTACACCTAGTTCTGGTCTTCCATATGTGAATATGGATTTTCTTTTTACTCAGGTTTTGCTATGACCCAGTTTTTGACTTTTTTGTATCGGATGCTTTTGTTTACTTTTATGTAATTTATTTATTTCCTACAATTTTATTCTGTTTTATGATGCTAACATTTCAGCGGGATCAGCGAGAAGATTACCGGTACGCATTTATATTTTATGCACTGCAATTTTATTTATTTACTTTACAACATCTTTTTTTACCTGCATTTATTACCTTCATTTATTTACCTTGCTTGCAAAACTTTTTAAAACTAAAAATTACAAAATTATTTTCAAAATTAAACAACATTTTCATAATACAACAATAAATTTTAAAATACAACAACAAAACTAAAACCTCATAATACGTCCTTTTGAATTTATGGGAGTCTCTCGGATGAGGTAACCCACGGATGCTAATGAGATCTCCCCAGTTTAAAGGAGCTTAACAACTCGTTTAGACTAAGTAAATTTAAAAGAAAATAGCGGTACCGCAACAAGGGAACAATGAGATCCTAACCGGTGTCGCTCTAATCAACTTTAACCCCCCCAGAACACAAAAAACAATAACAATAAAACCAAAACATTGAAACATACACAATAAAACTTCTTGAACATTAGACATTAGGACTATCACATCAACGAGGACGTTGGAGCTAACACCATGGGTAACATGACAAAAATATATAGAAGAACATCTCCAATAAGGCAAGCATATCTATAACAACAACTTTTCTTAGAATTAAATAACAAGCCATATAATTTTGAGGTTGTCTGTCTACAACAACAACAACAACAACAACAAAGCCTTAATCCCACTACGTGGGGTCAGCTACATGAATCCTTTCTCTCCATTGCATCCTATTTAGTGTCATATTTTCATTTAGTTCTAGTAAATTAAGATCATTTTTAATACAATAAGCCCAAGTCTTCCTAGGTCTACCTCTGCCTTTCTTAACACAAGTCGAATTTAAAACATCTACTCTCCTAATCGGATCATCTAATTGTCTGTCTAGTGTGACATAAATTCTCAACTTATCTTTAGGCTTTTGCACAATCATGTTGTGCAATTTAAGCCCTAACTAGCTTTAGGCTCCGAGGTCATCGCTCGTTACGATGTAAATCCTCCTATCTTCTAGGCTATTTATATGATCGTGTCATGCAAGTGCAAACCCTAAGTAAATAAAACTAGCAGGATGAAACATCAAATAACATCTTCTCAAAATTAAAGCCAAATATATAGAATAGCTTGAGAAGTCACTGGGGTTTCTCTCGGGTCAATGGCATCTCCTACCTTTTATTCCTTTGGATTCTTGAAAATAATTGTTCAACTTTTGATACATTCCCTTTTAAATTTCCAATGTCCAATCTTGAAAACTTAAACTTAGAAAATTTTGAAGACAAAACCATTGATCTGAATTGAGGGTATTCTTAAGCGGCTTCGGTTACTTAAGATGTAATTAACTATAGGGGTTTGCCTCTATAGGAAACTTTGGAACCCGACTTAATAAAAACCATATTTAGTCTTCTATATTAAATAGGGAAATTTTTCAGTCAACATGAACGATTTCGCAGACCAGCATAGATGTTATAGATTTTATAGTTTATTTAATCGAGCCTCGTCATCAAACAATGTGTCCATTCCTTGAATATATGCATCGCTTGTTTATTTAAACTATTAAATATATGAGATTGGTTTTGTCTTGTATTTTTTAAAATTAAAATGTTAATTTTCAAATATATATATATACATTAAATTAAATTATATTTGGAAAACTACCAACTTCAAAACTACCAACACCATGTTTGGCGACCGACACTGCCACACGGCTTCTCATTTACACATCGTCTTCTCGTCCGACGTGATCTTGACCGTTCACCCAATAAACACGGAAACGGACGTCATTCGTTCATCGTCCCCGATCTTTCTAACCCAAGAGTTGTCCACACTGAATTGCTTCGATCTCACTCGATACTCAACAAATTAAGTGTGATTTGTTCCTACATGTGCATCTAACCTAGGCAAACATATCCATACAGTTACATGTCCATGAATTCAAGTGTATTTCCATGAAAGCCAAAAATGAGTTCGGTTGCATAGAGTTCAATACCTGTGCCTGAGATGTGTGGGCTCAATCAGGTGCTTGCAGAAGATTTAGAGGACTCCAACGAACCTCCTGGAATCGTTGTTGGGCTCTGGTGAACCGTCCAAGTATGAATTCGATCAAATCGATTTAGGGGCCTTGGTCTTGAGCTATATTAGGGAAGTTGTATGATGGGGCATTCAGAGGGGATCCTCTTCTTTTGGTTAGGGGATGGTGAGGAGCAGCTCAATTTGGATTTTGTTGGACTGTGGTGGAGTGGTGAAATGTGTCATAGTTTCGACTGAGAATTGGGTGGAGAAATTGGCTATGGACAGTGGTTATGGATGGCTGGAAGCAGTGGGCTTGCACTCAGGGAGTCTTAGAGAAGGTCTGGGCAATTTGGCAGAGTCTCCCTAGGTTTCTTGTGCATCATCCCTTCCTGGCTGTGAGGGGTGCCCTCTTTATAGAGGAGACCATGATTGTCATCAGGGCATGTCATAGTGGCAAGAGGGAAGCTTAGGTGAAAGGAAGAAAAGCTCCAATGGCCAATAGGGCTTAGCCAGCTCAGGGGGGTTTACATTTGGGTTTTGACCACTTGGTTCTTCTCTGGTTGGGTGTTTTCCGGTGGCTAAGGTGGTGGCCGGCCAAGGTTAGGTCACTTCTGGGCCAGGAAGGTTGAGTGGTGCAATCAATTTGGTTTAATGGTGGCTCTAAGGTGAATGTCCAAGGGAAATATGAGTTTTGGGTAAGTTGGGCTAGTTTGGGTCTAACCCCTTGGTCCAAGGGTTGGGTTTGGTTCCCTAATGGTGAGGGTACTTAGACTAACCCCAAGGAAGGTTTGGGTGAGGTCAAGTTGCTGACTTGGGCATGGGCAAGAGTTTAAATCTTTCATAGATGGGGAAAGTTCAAGTGAAGGATGGAGAGGGGAGTGGTCACCTCCTCATGCCATTTTTGGCACAAATTGACTCTAGGATGCCCATGGAAGGCTCCATGAGTCATGCTATGATATGTATGGGGTCATGGGAAGGTTTCACGCAAGAGGAAATTTTGATTTTATGGATTTTTAATGAAAAATGCCAACATGCCCAATTTTGGTAAAGTGTAATGCATGCATGGGAAAATTTGGTATGATGCCATGATAAAGTGATTTTGGATGTCATAGGATGATAAAATATTGAAATTTTGTCATGTTTGCTCAATTTTGGCTTTTTCAAATCAATGAAGTGGACTTTTAATATGCATATGAAGATGGGCCTTTAGAATGCACACGATGATTTTAATTTTGGAAATTGATCAAATGGGTTTGGAATTGGTTAAAAATGAATTTGGATATGTTGAATTTGATGTGAATTTGAAATTGGGCTATTTTATTGATCTTGAAATTCAATTTGGGGAGTTTTGGATTTTGGGTCAATTTGAGGCAATTCACTTGAACTTTGACTTGGAGTTTGGAATTGGGTTTAATTGGGCTTGAATTTGGTTTAAATTAAATTAGGACATGATGAATTTGAGTTTAGAGTTGAAATTGAGGAAATTTAAGATCAATTTGTTGGAAATTGAGGGTGATTTTGGGACTTTAGGCACTTAGGGACATTTGGGGATTTTGGACAAAGTTAGTTAATTTGGTCAAAGTTGGTCAATTTGGTCAAATTGGGCTCAATGAAGTAGTTTAAATTAATTTTGGAAACATTTGGAGTGATTTAGAATAATTTTGGAGATTTTGGGAATTTTTGGGCTACCAAGGGCATTTTAGTAATTTTGACAATTTTAGGTATTTTGGTAAATATGAAAATTTTGGAGTTTTTTGGGTAATTTGGATGGTATGAAATGGTTTGAAATGATTTTTGAACAAAATTGAGGGAGTTGGACCAACCTTGGAATTTTGGGGTGTCAAGGGCAATTTGGTAATTATGGGGAAGTTTAGGGCTAAAAGGTTAAAATTTGTTAATTGGGAAAGGTTGAGGTTTGATGCAAATTTTGAAGATATAATTACCCGCATGATGCCATGAGACCAAAGAAACCCCACTTTGGATCCTCCATGTACTGGTCTTATCTAGGGGTGTAAACGAACTGAACACGAACGAACAGTGCTCGTGTTCGTGTTCGTGTTCGGTTCGTTTGAAATATAGTTTGTTTGAAATAGGCTCGTGTTCGAAATTGTTCGTGAAAGATCTGTTCGTGTTCAGTTTGATTTGTTCGAATTTGTTCGAATTTGTTCGAATCGTTCGAATTGTTCGAATATGTTTGAAATGTTTGAAATGTTTGGAATGTTCGGAATGTTCGGAATGTTCGAAATGTTCGAAAATTTTTAAATTTTTTATATTTTTTGAATTGTTAAATAGACAAATTTAAATTGTTAAATAGACAACACATCAAAAATGCCACCATTTTACCTTTTATAAATTGAAATAACTCTAACATCAAAAA
>NW_018165720.1:277895-279437 GCF_001263595.1 Phalaenopsis equestris | reverse complement strand
TTTCAATATTCTGCATTCATAAATATTCTGCATCCATAACCACCCTTGTATTAAAAATCTGTGCATGAGAAATGTGTTGTATGGCTGTAAATAAATAACAATTGTAGTTACATAAACAGAACAATATATGGGGAAGGGCACAAAGTGTACATTAGTCCAAACAAACAGTACCAGTGAGGGGTAATTCAAAGTGAGTGATACATAAAATTTAAATATGAATGCCTAAAAAATCATTGCACATCTGCTGATCTGCTCCCTTATTTCACACAGCAAATTGAGTGAGGGGTAATTCAAAGTGAAACCATCTTTAGCTGAACATGTGAGGAAGAGGCCTCACAGCCATGAATGCATCCACCATCTATATACAAGATGAAAATCATTAGCTCGAAAAATAAAGTTGAAAATATCATCTATGAAAGAAGTAACAATTACCATATATAGATGACATAAACCTTTTAGTATACAAAAAGCATAAAAATATTAACAATAATATATATATATATAAAGATAAAATACCTCGTCTGTCACTGAAGCACGAGCTTTTTGATGTCTCTCAACTATCTTTGAAAGAACTTCAATAAGACGCTTCTTCACCTCGCCGGTCAACAACCGGCCTGCACCATATTCCTATTCCAAACCAAACTATATGTTTTAGCTCGTTCGATGATGCGCCTGCATTCAAGATTTTTGAAAAAAATAAATATCAAAATATATAAGGGGAACTTACGCACTTGGCACACAATTCTTATGTATTTATATATCTCACATATAAACTTTCATATTTACAAAAATAGCACTTTGGTGTTTTAAATTTATGCATGAAAAGGTGTATTTCACTTTTACATAAATTTTTATGAATAAATAATAAAATACCACATATAACAACGTGTTAACTTGAAGCTACTCACCCATGTAAGCTCTTCCAAAGCTTCGACTTCTCTCGTAGCAAAAAAGGCTAACTGCGTGTATAGATAGACGAAAAATAAAATGAGTTCAACTTTCATAAAGTATTCATAAATGTTATTTATAATTAATACTTCACTGCCAAACTGCAATATGCATATGCCACTTCCTGCACCACAATTAAAGGCATTAATATTACACCCAAATAGATTATAGAAATAAAACTAATCAACCTTAATAAGTTTATCCACTAGAAACAGAGCCAGCATAGTTAAAGCAATCAAATGAAAGCTTTAAATAATCAAAGCAATCAAACACAGCTCTTCCTGCAAGGTTGCACCAAATAAATCCTCCACCCGTCAGCATATAGGTAAGGACAACTCTCACATTCCAGCTCAAGAGGATGGACCAACAATAACTGAAGAGTATAAAGTGTATAACAGCCTTATTTATGTACCACTGAATTCTTATGCATTTATAAAAGAGCATTGCTTCTTCAAAAAAGCAATAATTGAACTGAAATATTAATTCCAGCTAAACTATCAACCCAATATTAATATGAACTGAAATATTAATTCCAGCTAAACTATCAACCCAATATTAATATGAACTGAAATATTAATTCCAGCTAAACTATCA
>NW_018165720.1:275376-276939 GCF_001263595.1 Phalaenopsis equestris | reverse complement strand
ATAGCATGTATAAAGAATCTAATTAATAAATATTCAAAGCACACAAGTGAGTGAATGTAAGAGTATATTTCCATCTCAGCAGGAATAATGCCCAAATTCCAACAGGCCAAATGAAATAACACTCATGACATTGGATATATTTACATGTCAGCTAAAAGCCTTAGCAATTAATAGATATATAGCATGTATAAAGAATCTAATTAATAAATATTCAAAGCACATAAGTGAGTGAATATTTCCATCTCAGCAGCAATAATGCCCAAATTCCAAAAGGTCAAACAAATCCGGCCAATATTAGACAAACAAATCATGTAATGTAATCACTAAAAATCATATTTGAAAAAAAAAACTGAATATTTTTGCTCATCAAGGATGTCTTGCAACAAGCTTCATAAAACTGAAACGAAGGCTAAATTGGCTTCATATTTTTGGAAATTGAATATTTAGTTTTTCCTCATCAAGTATGTCTTGCTGAAAAAAAGAAAAAAGCAAATTAGTATCTACTATTGTGAATAAATAAACTCGTGAAATACACTAGAATCATTTGATTACCGTTACTGTCTTTGCATTTTGTTGAGTAGAGCGAATCCAACTGGAAGCACAAATCAATGCATTAACAGTTTTAGTAGATAAACTACTTCTGTAATCATCCAAGACCCTACCACCTGCACTAAAAGCTGATTCTGAGGCAACCGTTGTTATAGGTATTGATAGAATATCACGAGCCATAATTGAAAGTTGGGGGTACTTCAATGTATTCATCTTCCACCAATCGAGCACATCAAAATTTTCATTAGAACCCACGAATAATCCCTCTTCAAGGTATACTTGTAAATCGGGTTTCGATGGTTCTACAGAACCGGAAGCTACAACAAAATCTTGAAACCCAAACATTGCGTCAAAATGACTTGAGGAACTGGCAGAATCAATTGCAGATGAAAATCTCTCATTAGAAACATTGCACTCAACAACATAATCTGCATATATTTCCCACAAGGCATCTTGAGCTGTTTTTAGATTTTGCTCAACCTCGTCATGTGCGTATATCTTCGGGAATGTGTAACTAATAAATTTTAGTTTTAGTCTAGGATCCAAAATTGCTGCAATAGACATAAGAAGATTACATTCCCCCCAATATTTATTGAATTTGATTTGCATGCTTGTAGTCATATTCTTCATGTATTCATCTTCTGAGAATGACTCTTCCATCAAAATTTTCTTAACATGCAGAACTACAGGTAAAAATATATTTGAAGTAGGATATAAAGTGCCAGATAGCATCTTCGTAACATTATTGAAAACTGAAAGAAATTTTCTGATTTTATCATATTTAACCCATTCTGAATCATTAGGCAACCATTTGTAGTTACCATCTCGAATTGCGTAGTGATTAAAAACATTGTGATAAATAAATGCAGACTCCAACATATTGAAAGTTGAGTTCCATCTAGTGGAAACATCAATGGACAGTGACCTTGTAGTTGGAACTCCTAGTTGCTTTGCCACTTCCACAAATTTATGCAATCTTGCAGGGGATTTTTTCAAATACTTAACAGATTCTCT
>NW_018165720.1:212679-272498 GCF_001263595.1 Phalaenopsis equestris | reverse complement strand
GCAAAACAGCCCTAAGAAGATATTTATAATTTCTGTAAAACATCGCACAAAACAGCCCTAAAATGATGCATTTAGGGTCTCAAAAACAGCCCTTATAATCTATTATCAACCCCCATAAAGATATATAAAGAATATCTGAATACGTGAACCACCATTAAGCTTTTCAAAATTCTCAAGTATATTCATAAATATAAACCTGAAGTGCTTCAAAACAATGTTTTGCAGAACAATTGTGGATTCATCTACCAAAGTTGGTGGCCTTTCAAATTCATGGATAAGAAAAGGTATCAAATTTAGTGCAATTAGGAGGCAAGAAAAGATTAAGAGAATGGCCAAACACAGAGAAATAAAACTGATGCAAGAATCCATAAAAAACAAGTTTATTTTGCCCGCATGTTAATCCTGGCTTAAGTTGGCTAGAAAAATTTAGTTGGATGATAAAACTTGCAGTTCACTACTTTGCAAAGCTCCAAAATTAGAAAATTTGCAACATCAACAGAGAATGCAAATCCATTGTACTTATTTCAAGAATATCTCTTAAGGGAGTGAATATTGTTCAAATAGAATTGGCTTAAAAGTCACATTTGTAAAATTATTGGGGAGCATAATTTCCACCAGCATGAACTCATACAGTCATACTAACAAAAACTTCCACCCTCATTGCTTCCTCTTTCGCAGCCACCTCATTGAGCCATGGAATCCATACTTCGTACTCAATAATGTTCCATCAAAATATGTCACTCAAGAAAGAAATATAGATATTCTATATAAACCATAAAGATATATAAAGAATCAGATTTGTACATGGAAATCTAACCTAATAGGCAAGCATGAAGATAAACTAGAAATGTTAAAGAAAATATACTAAAAAATGACGTTTCGGTGGCCTTACAAGCAACCAAGCAAGAATATCGAGCACTGAAACAAGAATATCGAGCGCTAAAGCAAAAATACCGAATAGTTGATCCAACGCGGCAACGCCTGCTTTATAGAAGACAAATAGAAGTAGAGATCAGAGAAAGAACACAAACATACAACCCTAAGCTTTCGTTGACGATTTTTTTTGCGATTTTGAGGCGAGGATTGAGGAAAGAACCGGACGAAGGGAGCGCCGAAAGCTTTTCGAGAGGGGAGCGCCGAAAGGATGAATCGCAAATAGTAGGGTTAGCCGATTAGGGTTGCTGCCTGTGTTTTTATATTTTAAGTTATGTACTTATATTAATATATATATATAATACTTTATATTAATTATAGAATTTATATATATAAAAATATTTATAATACTATTTACTAAATTATATATTATAATTTATAGGATTTAATATTTTAAAATTTGATAAATTTTTAATATATATAATATAACTATTTTTAAATTTCATAATATTATTTAAATTATTTATATTTCGAACAAAAACGAATCGAACACGAACGAACGGGTCATTGTTCGTGTTTGGTTCGTTTAGCAATCCGAACAAAAAAATTTGTTCGTGTTCGTCTCGTTTGCTTATCGAACGAACCGAACACGATCTGCTTCACGAATCGAACACGAACTGTTCGCGAACAACGAGCTTTTTTGACAGCCCTAGTCTTATCCACCCTAGCCAAGGACTTAGGGTTTGGGAGACCGCCCACATGGGTCTCCAAAGAGGCAAGGGAACCAACCAAGACATGTGCAGTAGGGTTCAAGGTTGCAAGTGGAAGTGTGAAGTGCAAGTGTGTACTAGACCAAGCCATTATCATCCAAGGTCAATCCTAAGATCAGACAGTCTTATGGGGAATCCCTCTTGAGCTCTCCTATATTGGTTCCACCTACTAAGTGCTAGAGGTTGGAACCACATGTGGAATTTCAAGATGAGCAAAGAAGAGTTTGGAATTTCTTTTGGTGAGGATACCATCACTAGTCCTCTAGGAATAGTCAACAGGAATGTCCTATAGCTAGACTAGACCTCAACCAAAAATGAGGTCAACAATGAGCATTCCTCTTCTTTGCCCTCTGTCGAGTGCATAAAGAAGTGTGGTTAACCTAGTATTAATTCCTTAAACCATTGATTACATTTGTTACGATTCTAAACTGTCACCCTAGAGCCTCCAACTTATACCCTCAATTTGGCTAACCTAGTTTTAATTCATTAAACCTTAGATCAAATTGGTTAAGATTCTAGCCTATCACCCTGTAGTCCCCAATTTACACCTATCAAAGTCTATTTTCCTATCTATTTGCACTACCCTATGGACTATTTTTCCTTCACCCAATAGTGTAATGTGGTTCTTCCTAGTTTTTCATGTCATAGCTCTTCCGAGACTTTATGGTGAACATAAAATCTTAAGAGTTCATATGACCAATACAAAAAGTAAATGAAACACAAAAAGAAAACCATCACATTAAAGATTAAAAATCAATTCTAAAAGCATCATACACATCCTACAAATCTTACTTATTCAGCACAAGAGAAGGGTAACAGAAATCTACTCATAAATCATGAGGAACATCATAGAAAACATCATTTTAACACAAATGAATATACTAAATATATGTCTACAACAAGTATAAGACATCAGATAACAATATACATAGCTTTTATCCTCTAAAAAAGAGATACAAATTTAACTCAGGTCGTAATTACGTAATTATTTAAGTTTTGAATGATGGGAAAAAACTTGACCCAATTAATATTCAGTGACTAGTGTGCAAAATAAATATGTGATGAAATTGATTAAAGACTTGCACGCTAGAGGTACTATGCAAATATACATATCATTTCAAGTAATATAGAGATTTTTTTAAAACCCCCAGTATCGAACCCACAGGGAATAAGTGAATTTCTATGTCAACTTAGAAATATTTATTTGTAAATTGTAAAAAAAATTTATAGGAGAATTATATAAAACTTTTTGTAAATGGGCATAAACTAAAGTTCGCTAATTCTAAATTAAAGTTAAAAGTAAGTGTAAAATTTCTTAAACTATAGATGTGTAAAGAAGTATGATTATAATGAAAAGGCTTTTCCCTTGCAAAGAGATTGCAATCAGTGTAGGAATCAAATGCATGAAGATGAAAATGAGGTTTTGTGACAAATAGAAGCATACTTGCTCTTTACCCTCTCTCAAGTGCATAAAAAATATTGACTAATCTAAAGTTAAGCTCTTGATTGTATGGTTATACTGAGTAGATTCTAACCTCTCACTTCCAGATCACCTACTTTGCCCTCTCTATATGACAAATTAGGGACTATGGTTTTGAACTAAGACCAAATTGATAAAAATTATAGCATGTTCATACACCTAAAATATATAGCATTTATGTACACATTTTTATACCTATTTTTGAAGATATTATGTTTTAATGAAAGATATTTATGTGTTTTTTTTTGTTTCTGGTACAATTAAAGGGATGAAATATGGTGAAAGGAGTGAAAATGATCAAATTTGGAGCAAAAATGAAGGTGTTGATCAAATTTGGAGCAAAAATTTTGGAGCAAAAATGAAGGTGTAAAAATGAACTGTGACGCCTAGGTGCCCAGGACTGAAGTTTAAGCGATAGGAGATAGAGCAGATCTGCCTAAGAGCCGAAGAACTTGTGCTTATGCACCATGTAGTTAATGATGAAAATTCAAGAAATTTTGGATGAATTTCGAAGGAGTGTTTGAATAAACTCTTAGTGAAAATGTGGATTACAGTTAGGGCACGAAAATACATTGAAATGGCTCTTGAAAAGAGGCAACTCTTGGAAGATTCATTGAATGTGGACACATTTTGAAGAGACAACAAAACACCTTTTGAACACCTTTTGGAAAACTATAAAAACTATAAGAAGGTGGACTTGGATTGAATTCAAAAGGGAAAGATAGAGATATAGAAGACTTAGGACATTTTTAGAGAATAGAAAGTAAGGAGTTGTAGGATTTTATTTAGGGCTTCTTCTCACTTTTCTCATTCCTAGTGAAGGAGAAAGTGATTAGATAGTCTCAAGTAAGAATCTAGTGTAGTTTGTTAATGAGATAGAGATATTTTAACCCTCTAGGGTTGGGCGACCATACCTAGGGAGGATTGTAAGAGAAAAGGAATTTCAAGAGTTTGGTGGAGAGGAATTTGAGATAAGTTTTTATATTTGTGACTGTATTTGGTTTTAATTTAGACTTCATGTGTTTTTACATGATTTCTACTTTTAAACTTAATTGTTGTTGTGTTTTTTCCATGAATTCTGAGTAGTTTTCTTTATATTTTTCCTTAAAATGATAAGTAATTAAGTGTTTGATGAAAGTTGTGTGAAGTATTGATCTATTTAATTCTTGTACTTCATTTACTTTTTGATTTAGTTAATTAAGATGTTAATATTTTTTGTGAGAACATGTAAGATCCGTGATGGTATTATCTCAGTAAACTAATGGTAGAATCACATAAGATTGTTTGGATAATAATGTAATTCATATAGTTGAGTACAAATAAATAAGAAAATAAAATTTGAAGGGTGTAGAGTTAGAGGACTTTAGAGTGATAGACTAAAGCCCCCAATTCGGTCTATTATTTTAGGTCTTGATACGAGAGGTTAGCCCCTAGGTGAAGGGAGAAGAGGGAAACCAAAAAGATTTGAACTTTCATTCCTACCATAATATCTATAGTTTGAGTAAAACTCTTTTTCAAAGTAAAGTTTGCTATCTAATTTCTTCTTAAGACTTTGTAGTTCTCCCTGTGGGTTCAATATTTCGGGGCTTAATCAAAAAGTCCTGTATTACTTGATAACGATGCACATACTTGTGTGGTATCCCAATATTTATATATAAAAGAACAACGTAACAAGTTTTTGGCACCGTTGTAAAGAAAGAAATATAAAAACAGAGAATCAAGAATCTAACCACACATACATTATATTACTATCGTACCAGATAGGGATCAAGTTTTTGTCTTTCGTTGTCAGGAAACTACATCTAGCTCTTAACAGTGGTCAGAAGCAGAAGTATATATAAGAAAAGGGGATCACCTATTACTCTAGAATCAACAATTCTACGTCCATCAAAATTTATCTCCTTATCTATTTGCACTTGTCAGCCGTCAAACATGGGAATGGTCATTTTAAAAATGTAATTTAATTATATATATATATATATATCGAGACCGAACCAATCTCATATATTTAATAGTTTAAATAAATGAGCACAACACCACAAGCGATGCATCTATTCCAATGAATGGATACATTGTTTGATAGTGAGACTCGATTAAATAGACTATAGAATCTATGACGTCCGTTTTGGTCTGCGAAACTGTTCATGTTGATCGACAAATTTCTCTTTTTAATATAGAATAAGCTGGGTTCTAAAGCTTTATATAGAGGCAAGCCCCTATAGTTAATTGCATCTTAAGTGACCAAAATTGCTTAAGAATACTCTTGATTCAGAACAGTGGTTTTGCCTTCAAGAATTTCAAAGTATAAGTTTTTCATGATTGGAAATTGGAAGTTCAAAAGAAAATGGTTCAAAAGGGAATAATTATTTTTAAGAATCTAATAGAATGAAAGGTAGGAGATGTCACTGACCCGAGGGAATCTCAATGACCTCTCAAACTATCCTATTGTTTGGCTTCAATTTTTAGAAAAAGTTACTTCAGGTTTCATCCGACCAATTTTGATTACTTGGGGCTTACACTTGCATGCACAATCATATAAATAACCTGGAAAATATGAGGGTTTATGTCGTAACGAACGATAACCTCATAGCCTAAGTCAAGTTATGGCTTAAATTGCACAACGTGATTGTGCAAAAGCCTAAAAGATGAGTTGAGGATTTACATCGTACTGGACTGACTACTTCAAAACCCTATGACTTGTTGTTTAAGCTAAGGAATGTGTGTTTTTATAGATCTAGTTCCTCTCCCAAAGTTGTTCTTCTAGTCATCTTCGTCTTGTTGCCCACGATGCTAGTTCTGAGTTCCTCGTTGACGTTGTAGTCCTAAGATCTAAGGATCAAAAGGTTTTACGGTTTTCACGTCAAGTTTTGTTGTTCAAGTGTTATGAGTGGTTAAAGTTGATTAGAGTGACACTGGTTAGGTTCTCACGGTTCCCTCATTCTGGTATCACTATTTTCTTTTGAATTTGCTTAACCTAAATGAGTTGTTAAGCTCATTTAAACTGGGGAGATCTCGTTAGTAACCGTGGGTTACCTCATCCGAGGAACTCTCGTAAATTCAAGAAAATGTATTATGAAGATTTTGTTTTGTTGTTGTATTTTGAAAATGTTGTTTAGTTTAAAAATAGTTTTGTAATTTTCAATTTTGAAAAGTTTTGTAAACAAGGTAAACAAATGCAGGTAAGAAAACGTTGTAAAGTAAATAAATAAAATTGCAGTGCATAAAATATAAATACCTACATGTCATCATCTCGCTACTCCAGCTGCATGGTTAGCATCATAAAGCATAATATATTTGCAGGAATTAAATAAATTAAATAAATTACAGATAAATAAATTACAGAGAAGTAAACGGAAGCATCCGGTACAGAAAAGTATGAAACTAAGTCGTAGTAAAACCCGAATAAAAAGAAAACCCATATTCACAAATGGATGACTAGAACTGGGTGGAAGACATGGGTAAAGGTGGGAGCTCGGAACTGGACTGTGTGCTTCCTGACCTTAAGTAAGAGCTACCAACCCAATCATCTGTGGAGGGAAGTCCTAACCTCGATCCAAGTGATTAACCATGGACCCTTACAAAATTTTATTTGAGTTTAATTTTCATGCATACACAATTTTATCATGCAAAAGAGACTTTTATTTAAAATATTTTGTAGAGAGATGCAGTCCACAGGTTAGTTAATCTATTCAAGTTATGACTACAGGCAACCTAAGAGTATCAGGGATAATCTTCTTCTCAAGAGTCTTCGAATAGTATCATCAGTCCTTATCCTCTCCCTTTATTAAAGGTCCTTGAGGCAAGAGATACTATTTTAAATTCCCATATTGTATCCCTCATTTTAGCACACATTAGCATTATGTTCATTACCCCAGTCACCTATACCTCAAACTTACGTAATCTCGATAATCCATATGTGGCAGAAATAAATATCCTCAGTTGCTCACAAGGATTTAAATACCTTATAAAAGACTTAAATCCTTGAGCATTGGGTTGTGAATGTAGGATAAGTAGTTTGGGGTATTTCTATTGATTTGTGTAAATTATTAGGTCCCAAATCATAACTTGGTGGGTCCTTAGGGATTCGTTTGATTTTTAATGATTTTTTGTGTTTTCATGATGATTTTCTTCAACAAATCATGGCAAACCCAGATGTCCTCTAAAATATCTGGAATCTTTTAATGATGTCCAGAGAATGACTCTAAACAAACTTGAAATCTTCTAGATTATTTTAAGTTCATTTTGGTCTGTTATATTGTTAATTAAACCATCTGAACTAAATTAATGTCTTTCTAAGTTATGCTCAGTATATCTTAATTAACCCATAAGTAGGCTAACAATTATTTTGTTCGATGCTTGAACGGGTGATCAACCCAAGAGTGAGTTTAATTACTTATGAGAGTTTTACTCTCTCTTAATTGAACTTTAAGCTTGTAGTGTTTATGACAAATTATGTTCTTTCTTTTCTAATTCTTTTAAATAGTTTCAGATCGACCCTAGCTCACTGCCAAGCTTGTAGATCATTAAGGATAGATTTGTGACTAAGTTAAAGTGATGTTAATCCTTATTAAACAATTATATCATACTTAACCTTTTTTTGGGACTTCAAATTAGTTAATTATTGTTTTTCTATCTTAAGCCTCTCACCTGAGAATCTTCCATACTTAATCATCTTCCAACTCTCATTAATTGGAGAAATTACACTTTTACCCTTTGGTTTGACCTAAAATTTTATTGAGATTCAAAGTTTCATAATTGTCATTTTACCATTGGGACCTTTAACTTCAGAATTCCTTTTTTAATTCAATCTAAATGACTATAAAAAATTTATTGATTGTTATTCATGGATTAATTAAATTACCAGAGAAGAGTTTGTAATTTTTTTAATTTTATTTTTTGGATTTATTTTAATTCAAAAATAAGAATTTTCAATGTTAATTCATTTAATTAACTAAAACACATACTTTTTTAATTTTTTTTATTCACTTTTTTCTCCTCAATTTACTGAGCATAGGGGTATATTTTATTTATTTTTAATATTCTTCTACACCAAGTTATGAATTTTTAAAAGTTTCTATAATTATTTAAATAAAAAATTCCCCTTAATTTATACCTATCCACGTCGGTGCCACATGGATCTCATCTTCCGTCAAGCCTATGTTGTTTTGCACCTAACAAGCCTAAGTTTTTGGACGTGTTTGAACGACGTATAAGAAGATTGTCAAAGTTTAGACATTAGACATGTAAATCCATAAAAATTGTAGCATTCACGTAAATGAAGGAGAAATAAATATCTTTCATGTTGGCATGGGAATACATAAGGTTTAAATAGCTAGCATGAAAATGTGTAAAATTTGAGTAGCTAGCATTTGCATCCATGCATCCATGAGACTTCAAACATTTGGGCATATAAGGAAATTAGACTTGAATAGTGAACATGTAACTACAAGAGTAGAGTGATGTAAATAAGTACATGCAAGGTGACAAGCTAGTAAATACATAAGAATTAAGTGACATGCATGTCAATGTCGAAGTATGGATTTTAACTTGTAAATATGTAGGATTTGCATGTTATGAATGAAAATACATTTAAAAAAATGCAGCATAAATATAAATATCAATGTTTGGTTTTATTTCATTTTTTTTCTTTAAATATATAAGGATAAGGTAGCATGCATGTGGCTTACATTCTTTTTTAGCAAAAATTTAGGTGTTAGATTTGTAAACCCGCAAAGATTGGCCGCAAAAATTGATTTGTAAACCCGCAAAAATTGGGTGGTATGCATGCAAATTTCTTTTCTTTTTTTGTAATGTTATAAATATAAATACATGAGAACAGAGTGGCATACATGAAATTATTAAAGTTTAGATTTTTAATGTGAAAATATGTAAGAATCAAGTGGTATAAAATTTGGGTGGCATGCATGTAAATCTCTCTCTCTCTCTTCCTTCTTAAAATGTGTTGGACATACAATAGCATAAGATTCGAGAGGTATACATGTGAATACATGAAATGAATATAAAAGTTTAGGTGGTAGATGCATAAATCCATAAGAATAAAGTGGCATGCATGTAAATATATTTAAAAAGAGAGAGAGAGAGAGAGAGAGAGAGAGAGACTCACCTGCTACGTTTGGAGGAAAGAAAGCAGTTGGAGTTTATTTATTTATTTATTTATTTTTTATTTTTTGGAGGTGGTGGAGAGGAGGAGATGAAGCTCACGACAAGGATGAGTTGAGGTGTTGTGAGGTATATTATGGGGGGAGAGCTTGGGATGCTTCAAGAATAGAGAGAGAGAGAGATTAGTAGGAGAGGGAGTTTTCCCTTGGAATCCCATGTCAAGGAGGACGAGTGAGGGGTGGGGAAGAGTTATCACAGGTAGAGGAGAAAGAGCTTAGGTTGGAGTGAAGCGTGGAGGCCCTTGAGGCTTTTTTTTTTTCATGGAGAGGAAGGAGTTTTTTTTTATGTAGTGAACAGTAGTCAGGAGAGGGGTTGGAGAGAGAATGTGGCCTCACGGGTAGAGAAGTGGAAGGTGAAGTGGAGAAAAATAAAAAAAGAGAGGGAGAGAGAGAGGGTGACGTGATGGTTTTTTTAGAGGGAAGTGCTTTCACGGGTTGAAGAGAGGGCTAATGTGAAGTTGGGGCTTTTTCTTGGCTTTAACAGAGAGAGAGAGCGAGAGAGAGAGAGAGAGAGAGAGAGAGAGAGAGAGAGAGAGAGAGAGAGAGAGAGAGAGAGAGAGAGAGAGAGAGAGAGAGAGAGAGAGAGAGAGAGAGAGAGAGAGAGAGAGAGAGAGAGAGAGAGAGAGAGGGTCATGCGCTTCAGATCACGCGTGAGGGTAAGTAGGAATAGGATTTTTTTATTTTATTTATATAATAATAATAATTATTATTATTATTGTTATTATCTTCCCTACATTTTTGGTCTGAACATGCCCTCGCGGTGAAATGAATGCTCTCTTATGTAAAATCGATGTTCTGGATGCGATCGCATAGTCCGTTTCATCATCCGGGATCGTTTCGAATCACTTTTTCAATAATCGGGCCCAAAAATGATAATTCATGTATTTTTAGCCCGCCCGCGAAATCGACATTTTGGACGCACTCACATGATATGTTTCATCATTCAGGGTCACATGGACAACCTCGTCGATGATTGGGTCAAAATTGCATCAAATTTAATTTCCGCTGAAATTTTAGCTCACGATTTACTGCTTCAAAATTTTATTTAAGTTTCGATTCATTATATAACATATAAAGGCACCGGCGACATGAATTGCAATACTTAACATGTCGGCCGTCCGAAATCATAATATTCATGCGTGAATGTACGAAAATCGTAATGGGTGTTCCTAAGGCTTCTAAACCCTATGAGAACTCATCCTTGAATCCTCACGAGTTGGTCCTAACCTTCCAAGTGCTGGTTTATGTGGAGGTTTATGACCAGCCACATAGGGTTTTGAAGAGAGCTAGGAGGTGGTTTAAATTTCTATATAAGTGGGTTCCATCTCTAGTCTTCTAGGATAGTTAAAGGCAAGATCCTATGACTAGATTTTAAGCAATAAGAGGAAAGAAAAGACCTCACCAAAAATGAAGTCAACAATACTCCTCCTTGGACGTGACATCCCCTCCATCCAAGGTTTAGTGTGGTACTCACTAGTTGGTGAAATCATAGTCCTCCCGGGTCATTATGTTTCGCAATTGATTTTAACATCACAAATAGTCAGTTTGCAAAGTAAATGAAAAACTAGTGAAAATACGATCATAAATTTTTTGAATAAAAAAATCTTCAAAATATTCCAACCACACATATGATTACTTCATATCGCATGGAGAAAGAAAAAAAAACTACTCACAATTCATGGGAATAACAAAACAAAATATTATATATATTAAAACTTTAGTTTACAAAACAAAAGTACAAATACTTATCTTAAACTCTTCCCCAAGCAATCCTCTGAAGTTTCGTGACTGAACTTAACTCCACAAGACTCACAAAAGACTCAACAAACACTCATAATCACCACACTCTCACTATGGTTTTTTCATTCTATTTCTCCCTCAACCCCAACTCCTGGGTCATTTTCTTTAACTTCTTCATTATACTAGTGAGCCTTGCCTCAATTTTTTGCTTAGTCGTAACTGATTCAGACTCCAATTAGTTAACTGCCTTTCTCTTCTGCTCCTCACAGACAAGGGCCTTCAACTAGAAATGATCGATCAATCATGCATGAAGATTGAATCAGACAACAATCTCCCCTAGTTCCACGTACTTTCTCCACCACAACATGGAGTCCAAACCCTCTGACCAGACCACCTACGCTAGATGGGAGGGATGTTCTGAAGTTTTGAACGACTCCCTATAAGGCAGACTAGTGTACCGGTCCCTCTAGGTGTCCACCATGACATAACATCTACTCAAACTCACTCATAAATTATTTTCTCCATCCATTGAACTGACCAATCTCATAGGGAAGCCTCCTTCTTGCGACAAGGGAGAGGGTAGCAAAGAACTCTTACCACTTGACTTTTTCCCTTTCTGATAGGAAATGACATGATCCCATGGTTTGTTCGCGGAAGTCTCCTCATCTCCCAAATCAAGCACCACTTCAACTATGGATTATTGCTGCTTTGCAACCCTTTTGCAAGGATCGATGAATGGGATATCCAACTCCTCTCATCCCACAGATTTGTCGACAGGAGCTGCCTCTCCTTTAGAACTCAAATTTTAGGCACTGGGCGATTTGGACGAAGCCTTCTGATGCCTCCCGGAAGTTCCCACACCTCTTCATGTAAATGAACAGTCGAAAGAAGTTCAAAAAGAAAAAAAAATGAAAGAAAGAGTGGAAAGTTCTTTATTGGTGCCAAGGGTACCCAACAACTTTTGTGGCCATACAGAAAGATCCTCCATCCCATGGGAAATCTTCACCTTCGATTTCTTCTCATTGTACATTACCGCTACAATTTTCTTTCTCTCTACTTAGCATCCAACTTCTCTTACGATTTTTCGGTTATATCACCAAAAGTTTTTGACCGTAAGGTCTTATTGATTACCATTGCTTCTAAAAACTGAAATAATGATGAATCTTGCCCCTCAATCATTTTGGCGTAGATGATTGTGGATTTCGATAGGGCCTTCAATTTCCTCACATCCTGCGTGATGGGCTGGATGAAGATCCCCTATTATTTCTGATTTGAGGTGATCACAAACTTCATTCGCTAGTATGTTACCTTGCTCTCAACCCCATTCACCTAGAGTTTGTGACAAAACAAGAAAATTGTGTGCCCATCCTTGTCCACTTTGAATCCGAGGAAGTATCAAAAGTGCTCGATGGACTAGGGGATATCCAACCGTATGAGAAAGATAACAACTGTCATGATAAGGGAGATAGACTTCAGTGTCATCTAAGCTGGTATGACACTATAGTGATTAAAAATTGACCAGACCTCTTGACAGAATAAAATTTTCAATCCAAACGTGAAATGGTCCACATATACGACCAAACTTTCTCCATAGCTACCCGTTGCTCTATCATTCTTCTCAGCTAGCCAAAGGACTATCCAGTTCCCAAAGATAAATGTTTTTTGGAGGACTTCTTTTTATTTCACAGCTACCACAAACACTATACTGGAAGGGTCACTCCAAAAAGCTTAGAAGAATACTTAGGCGCCATAGCCGACAAGTAAAAAGAAGGTGGAAAGTTAGAATGTTGATGAGAGAAAATGATCACTTACAAAAGAGGCAACAAAGTAGGGTCCCACACACTCTACTTATAACACACAACAAAATTCAAAATGACTCAGGGGTATAATGGTTTTTTTTTTCACTTTAAACTGCATAAATGAAGTCACATCAGCCACACATTACGATATGCAAAAAAATTAAAAAAATCCTTTAAGCAAAATATTTATATTTACATTTAAATCTATATGGTTACAACTTATCAGCTATAAAGGATATATTTAATAAAACCATTAGTCACTGCCTCAGTCGGGACATAACCTAACCGAGACAATAGCTTGGCACTAACTCCCATCTTAACCTAAATATGTATACCCTTTTCTATTTTAGACTAAATTCGGGAGAGCGAGCTACCTCTTAGATAACAAACACGTTGGCTCAAAGTGCTAAAACTTCCTCTTGAAGGATAGACTTTTGTACTCGCATCATTGCTAGTTCTTTCTCCAGCCTTTCCAGCCGCACATTCTGAAGATGAGAGTGATCGACCTCCTGGATCAATGGAGCTTCAGCCTCACCGGGCCATATTCAAGCTGAGCTAGATGATCCCGACATATCAGTCACTTTAGACAAGTCACCTGTTAAACACCATGTGACACCTCAAGCGGTCCTCCTGAATGCTTAGAGCCCTCAACAAATCTTAAATCTAGAATAACTCTAGTTGCACCACACCATGCTACAAGAGGCAGGGTGTTGGTGTCCTTGCCAGTGTAGGGGCCCATCATCTATGTAGATTCGAGGTAGTGAAAGAGAAAACCCCTTCCCTGGTCTCATGTTCTATTGGCAATGGAGGGGCAACAGTTCCAAGGGCATCAGGCAGAAAATGATCATGGGTTGCCCCCCCTGAGAAGCTACCCATTATCCTAATTGCATCTGTTATTGAGTTATTTAATAATCATGAATGCTAACAATATTTTAATATTTAAGATACTTTTATCCTAATTGCATCTGTCACTATTAAGGAGCGAGAGAATCGAGGTACTTAAATATATATATATAAAATGTGTTAGCACGAATCTCCAAGAAAATATACAGCTAATAGAGAAGAGAACGAGGAGGATCGAGACCTACCAGGGGTAGTTTGAGGGCCTGCTTTTACCTACCTAGCTCTTGCTGGCCGGGAGAAAATAACCCCATAGCTAGCAGAACTAGACTGACCTCTCAAATAGCCACCGATACTAACATCGTATGGACAAATCCACTGAGATTCTTCAATCTGGATGGGTGGATAATAAGAATCAACTGGATCTCAAGTAGTTGGCCACCTCCTCTCGGTCAACACTTCAACAATAGTTGTCGGGGTAAAAACCCGACCGATCATTCTCTCAAACACCTGACACATAGCCACCAAAATCAATATATAGTTAAATGCCACTTCAAGCTCCCGATCATATAATCATGTATTGACCAAAATACTTCCTGTTGTACCTACTTTACTAGGGATACGAAGTATAATCTTACAACTCCCATTCCCACAAATAGGGTCTCATTTCACGAATAAATGTTACACGATTTTACTCTTTATCATTGCTCTCTCTTTCTCTAAACTTTTCCTCTCTTTCAGGTTATATGCCTTATGTGTTTCTTCCAGACAGATTTGGATTCAACAATATATAAAACCTCAGTTTAATACTAATATGTATGTAATACGCATGTAACACTTAGGCTTTGTTTGAGGCAGTTTTAGCTTATTAATAAGTTATTGCTAAGTAGCTGCTGTAGATAAGCTACTGAGCAACAGAGAATCCAAATAAGATGGTTGGTTGTTTGGTTTGTACTGTTTGAAAATAGTTGTTTCTAGATAAATGACCATTTTGCTTCTATGCAGTAATGTTGTTTGCAGCAGAACAATCATAACAATATATTTGTATTTGAGAAACAAAAAATCGCTTCGTAATAGTACAAAAAAATATAAGATACACCTCACTTAACAGAGAGTACCAATATTGCTTTAAAAAAATTAAAGTTGCATTTAAAAGTATGATAATTTAAAAGTATGATAATATTAATTTTAAATGCAGACGACATATGCTGTGAGCTACGTTGTCCTTCATGGATATATCCATTCCCCATCACTGTCTGCAGTTAAATCTGTCAGACTATCTGCTCACTGGAAGAAGTCATACTTCTCCATGATTCTACGTGGGCACTTGTAGAATTTGTCTCCCATAACTATGTGTCTGACGTGACGTCAGTAGAAAGTATAAAGTCCGCAGTGATAGAGCAATCGTTGGGAGGTCCCTGAAATCTTAGAGCTCATTTTCCCTGAATGATTCAAAAGGAAATCCATTAGTCATAACATAAGTATAAATTAACAAAAGCAATAATCAATTACAATTTTGTGCCTGTGCGAGGTCTCGGAAAACTAAGTACACCAACCCTGCAGAGCCTGTCACAACAAGAAGACAACATACCTTATAAAACAGGGGTTCTTTGTTGCCTTCAGCTCACTTAATACCAAACTCTAGTTTGTCACATATGCATATAAAAAAAAATGTCAGCTATAATCACCTCAAAACCCCATCATAAAAAAAAAGAGGAACTTGGTTGTCTTTATCAGAATTTCATATGCGACACCAACTAACAACGACTAACAGACTTTCTAGAAGTATCTAAAAAACCCTAGCATCGAAAAGAAAAGGGGAACTTGATTGCCTTTATCAGGATTTCACATGTGACACCAAGCAACAGTGGCTAACAGATCATCCAGAAGAACCCACATGGTCAAACAACTCATCGTGGACCTCACCACCCAACACCCAACACATCCACCACCCCACCCCCAACACATCCACCACCCAACACCCACAACCACCAAAAGAGCTAATTCAAAAAGCCCTCAAGAGGTTCAAAATGAAAAATTATTGCAAATGCTCTAAGCAAATGCTCTAAACGAGATCTTAAAAAGGCACTTTTGGCTCAAAAATCTTCACAATGCCCACAACCACAACTACAATGAACCACAACCCCTTCTCATATTTCATTCAAAACAATTACGTATACGTTACCTCAATGAACCACAACCACAACCCCTTCACATAATTCATTTGAGGCAAATAAATACCCACACCACACACACACCCACAACCACCATGCTCATACCCATAACTACAACACACAACACCCAATCACAACCCACATCACACACTACCACACAAAAACCCAAAGCCACAACTCACATAACACTTATCCATAGCCCAATATAACACACACACATCCACAACTACCATACACATACCCACAACCACAACACACATCACCCAACCACAACCCACATCACCCACAGCCACAACATACACACCCAACCACAACCCCACACAACCCACACACCCACAACCACCACACACATACCCACAACCACACACATATCCACAACCACAATACAAGCACCCAACCACAACCCACAACCCACACCTCAATGAAGCATCTCCCCTCATTTTTAATTCAACGCAATTACATACAGGCCATCTGAAACATTGCCATCTACAAATGAAACATCCTCTTTCATCAATTTTTTTAATTTATAGCTCAAGCATAAAAGAAAAAAGGTGTAGTAATGAATAGATATAAACACAAAAAAACCACTCGAATGAAACTGTAAACAAACCAAGCACTCTTTTACATCCAATTTTCAAATTGGCACACAAACATCGAAGGCATTGATGAAATCCCATACAATTTTTTTCATTTGAGGCAATGCCATACAAAGCACCCTACGAATGAGCACCCTCTACAAATGAGTATCTGAAACCTTGCTATCGTCAAGTCAAATACACACTTTCACCCATTTTCCAAATTACATCCAAAAAATCGAAAAATTGCGTAAAGAAAGCCATTTCATCAAAAAATCACCACAAAGAGCATATAGAAAAGCATTTATTCGAAAATTACTTGCACAGCACAATAACCAGAGTTCAAAGAGAGGATAAATAGGTGAAAGACATAAACAATCTCGACAAAGGAGCATTCGAGGAAGAGAGGTGAGCGACGAGTCACCAAGGGTAGAATTGGGGTGGAGAAAGGAACAAAGAACATGCGGGTAATAAGTAAAGGGTAAAAATGCTGGCCACAAAGTTGACCCTTAAGCCGCATTTATTAAGAAAATTCGAAACAAAAACAAAAGACCCTCTTGCAAAAATCAAGAGGGATCAAGAGGGGGTTTATGGAATCAGCAATTCGGAAACTAGAACCTTTCTTCAATTTGGCACATTTGGCACATTTGGCACATCGGGAGGATGTACGAAAAACAGTACTAATTTCTAGGGCCCAAGACGGACTTGGCATCGCTCTCCATCGCTCCGACGTCCTCCAGCTCCACTAAGGGGGGACCGAAGCGTTTGAGGTGCGGCTGAAGAAACATTAACCAATGGCTTCTCTCTCGAGCACGGCGGCCTCTCCTGTCGCTTCCTACCATCGATCATCGATTGAAAATCGATTCCAGTCGAGCCATTCGGCCGCCGCCGTCACCTCCTCTATTCGCTCTTTCAAAACTCAAGGAGAGTTGGTAGGGAGCTTATCTGTCACCTTACGGTCTTCTTACTCCCCTGTCTTTTGCAAGGCCGTCTCCGTCAAACCAGCGACGGAGCTCGAGGGGCTTAACATCGCCGAGGATGTCACTCAGGTACAAGGCCCACTCATTGTTTAGTCCATTCAAATTGTTAAGCTGGAATTTTGAGCTGCAATGAAATTTGGAATTCTTTACTGTTTATGTCGTGTACAAGAAGATGGTTTTGATGGGCACATTGTCCCTCTATATGGGACGATTGCACCCAGAAGTTTGGAAGTGTAAGATTGATAGGAAGGAATGATGATGATAGCTGTTCCGCTGATATATTCGGAACAAAGGACAGATTATTGAGATGAAAGTGGTTTATTTTCATTGCATATTTTTCATGTTAAATATTTAAATTTATGGCTATGGATTGATTAAATAGGATACTAAAAATAAAATTAGGCAAATGATGCCTACAAAAATTAGGTTATTATCTTGATAGTCATGATGCTTATATTTAATTATCCATGATAAGTGTAGATCTCAAAGGGCAGATTTGCCCAAAAGGATAGCATTAACGAGCACGTCGGATTGAGTTTAGCGTGGACTCACCCACCGAGTTTAGGATAGGAGTTTGTAACTAAACTTAGAAGCGGGTTCACCAGTTGAGATCTTGGAGAATTTGCTTGTAGAGTTTAAGGCATCGTGTCACTAGCAGCGAGACAAATCCACATGCCTGCCAACCCTAAACATCCACCAAGGTTCAAAGATGACCTCATCTTTTGTCGCACAAGGCTCGAATGACTAAGCTGATCTAACAGGCCGCTTACAACCATAGAGGCCACTCGACCCACACCACTCTAAGATCCAAATATTATTCTACGAGCCGACCTATGATACACATCAACTCCTAATTAAGATGTCGCGCAGTGTTGGATACAGACACATCGCTGATACTGCTTTGACATATGTTATACACGACATTGAAAGTGTTCAATTTAAATAATATTTAGAAAATGAAGAACACACGTGTCCTAGATTAAGAAATTTTAAAATTTTTTAATATATATATATATATAAAATTAAAATTCTAAATGAATTATTTATTTATTTATTTAAAAGCTATCAAGAAAAGTTCCAAATTATATGGACTGTGGTAGGAAGATGTGAGATATTACAATAGTTGGATTTGAGACTCAACAATATGAGAATTCTAGAGGTTGTGAACATTTTTGTTTTTGAGCCAAAGTTGAAAGCTATGATATTTATTGATAATGATATTGAAGCTGAAGTAGAAGTGCATGCTAACTTAGTCAATCTTTTTATTTTCTTAGTAAATAATTGATTAAGATGCTTTTAAACTTGATGTAATACAAGATAGTGCCTACTTTTCTTTATCATAATCTAAACAATATGTATGGACCGTTTAACTTTTGAAAATTAATTTTAATAAACTTTTTATTATCTCTTTTTTATTATTCTTAATATTCTATTTATTGAATTTTAATGTTCTATTCTATTTATTGAATTATTATTATTCTTAATATTCTATTTATTGAATTTTAATGTATTTTTTATAATTCATATTATAATGCGTTTCCAATGTATATTCATTTCCTATATTTTCAATAACAGAAGGGTCACGGGTTCGTATTCGTGCATCATAAAAGTCGAGTGATAGTCTTAATTTGATTCTATATTAAGGCTATAGACTTATGTTTTTTTTTTTTGCATTTTTCTTACATGAATTGCTCATTATGTAGTCTTTTTTTGTAGCGCTCGAGGCCCCAAATCCTTGTTTATAGATAAGGGAACTTGAGGAAAACCAAATGCTCGACTTTTCCTGGCTCCCACTCTATTACTGTAGCGTGTTGAGCCTTTTTAATCAATTTGCTTCCCTAGCTTGGATCATTCTTTCCTTCTTGCCCATCACTTTTTTTTTTGAGTTAATAAAGTTGGGTGTGACCTATGGATAAAACAAGAGCTTACATCCTATAAGTTATGGTTAGTGTGGAACTGTGTTTAGAACTGGAAGGGTTATTCAAAGATCTGTAGAAGTGCCTAAGAAATATCTAGTCAGAGAAACATGTCTTAGAGAGGATTTTGTGAACATGGATGATTAGAACTTTATGAGTAGATGACTAGTTGAGATGATAGAAAGACATGAGAGATTGGGGGGAACATGAAGACCAATTTAAGTCATCCTAGATCAAATCCTCAGAGAAGAATCTAGGGTACAATTGCTCAAGTAAACAACAAACTTGGTGGCTAGGAGAAGAAACTCAAGGGAAAAACCGAAAGAAAGTTATTGTCCCTAGATGAGACCTAATACTGGGAGTCCGAAGAGGAAGAATCAACTCCTGAACCCAGGTGACTTGAAGGGCAAGTTAGGAGAAGATGGCCCCAATTGACAAAGTCCTGAGAAATCATTGAAATTTGAACTCCTCCCATATTTGAAATCCAACATCTTGCTTGGGACGATGACTTTCTTCATTGAATTTAAGATGATGTTTATCACATAATTTTTCGGCGCTCAATGTCCTTATAACTGCTCACTAGCATTGCTAAAGATGTGCCAAGAGTAAGGCAAGTCTCTTAAAAATATTGTCTAGATTTTAGAGGTAGATGTTAGAGATAAAGGATGGGTTCAATTGTGGCTCAAGCTGCCTTCACACATTGTCTTCAAGAAGGAATTTTTCATTATGCATCAAATTTGTAGAGTCTGGGATCCTTGGTCGTGTTGTTTGAACTTGTCAACACCTATGTGAAGACATAAGAGTACAACATTAACGTAGGGTGTCTACCAAATATGGAATGAGATTTAGTAAAGAGGCAAAGACCTCCTAGAGACATACTTGTCTTAAGTTTCCAGGACTGGAAACTGCCTGAAAACCTTATCAACCTTTGTGAATTCGTAGTTAGCCAAGTGGGTTCCACTTGAAAGATGTGAGCACATAGCCTTAGCTAAGGCATCACCAATACTTGTTCATTTTCCCATAGTCACCTTTGTGTGCTTATCAATGTTCGAGTTAGTCGAAGCCATCCAAAATATAAAGTACTTTTTTCAACCATAGTCAATGAAGGCTGATTTTCATATGAGGGGCTTGATTAAGTATTGCACATTTCACTGAGATTGTGGCCATTACATAGAGAAACATCGCCATCTCAGGAACTTTGTGGAATAGTTAAATCGGGCAGAAAGACTTAATAAGTTTATATTAGTTTACTATGGTAGGAGGCTAGGCAAAGAACTTGCTGTAGAAGAAAGAAATGAACCCATCCTAGTTTGCACAAGCCACATTGCAAAAGTTGTATCTATCATTTTAAGCAGATCTAAGGAAGTAGCTCACCGAGCTAATCTCAAGCGACTGAGATCAGAAGAGATAAACTTGGTGATCGTCGTGCGAGCACCTGTAGCAGCAGTACATAACACATTCTCCGATCCAAACAAGCCACTTAGGGCAACCTTTGAAGTGACATTATTGTAGTGACGACTTTGATTGTGAACTATCAAATGGAGAGTTTATTGATCAACACATGGTGCTCAGCTAATATTAGTTTTTAGACTGTGCAGATGAAAATTAAGAGAACTCACTTCTCACAAATATTGGCCCGTACATGAAATCATTTGAGAGGAGGGAAATTAAAGGAGGGATAATTTTTTTTATTACTTGAGGAGGACTGCCAATTTGAGGCAATAGTCAATTTCATTGTAATTGATACCCCAATGACTTGTAATGCGATCTTTAACAGATTAGTTTTTAATACATTTTGAGCAATCATCTTCACATATATTGTAGCCCTTAAATTCTTTGTTGAAGGACAAGTTATCATCATGAGAGGTGACTTGTATCAATCAATAATTTGCTACCTAAAAGCTACTAATGGCATCCAAGAAAAAGTGGTGAATGTTGAAATACAAGAAAAAATGAGCTTGTAGACACTAGAAGCCGTTGAAGAAGTTCTTGGTGGAGGAGGCCATAGTCGTATTTTCACATCAGCTCTTGATTTGAAGCTGAGTTTTAAGGGCAAGCTTGTGATGACTTTAAAGGAGCATATACATGCATTCACATGGTCACCGAGTGAAATGCCAGGAATGGATGTTGATGTCGCTTGCCATATACTTAATGGCAACAAGAAGATAAGGCCGATTAAGCAAAAAAATCAGTCCAATTGTAGCTACATAGCTGAACCAATCAATAAAAAGTACAAAAATTTTTTGATGACAGATTTATCAAAGAAATGTAGTACCCAGGTTGGGTTTAAAATATTTTGATGGTGCTCAAGTCCAATGTAAAGCGACGAATATGTGTTAACTTCATCAATTTGAACTTAACCTGTCTAAAATACTGCTTTCACTACCCACGCGATGCTCTAATTGACTCTGTGGTTGGCTACACAGTTATGAGTGTATTAGACGACTTTTCAGGCTATCATTTGATTTAGATGCATCCAACCGTCATTGAGAATGCGGCTTTTATCAATGAAGATGGGCTATACTATTACAATATCATGTTGTTTTGCTTGAAAACTCATAAGTGACTCATCAAAGGACAATGGACCATATATTATGCGAATAGAAGGGGAGAAGTGCAGGAATCTATGTGGATGACTTATTGGCCAAGAGGAAAAGCATGCAACAACACATATTTGACCTTAGAGAGACCTTTATTACACTAATAAAATTCAACATCATATTAAATTCATTAAACCGCACTTTTGGAACGAGATCAATCAAGTTTTGGATTTCTGTTGACATAGAAGGTTTAAATGAATATGAACAAAGCTAAAGCTATCATAAAGGGGCCATTGCCAAAAAATTTAAAAGAGTTGCAAGAATTGACTAATCGAATTGTGGATCTATGTTGGTTTATCTCTAAATTGGTTGAGAAGTGCTTGTTATTATTGAAAACTTTGATAAGCATCAAAAGGTTTGAGTGGAGCAAGGAATGCGAAAAGTTGTTTTAGTGTTTGAAATTGATATTGACATAACATCCTTTGCTGCAAAGTCCATAATTCGACAATGATATGTTGTTGTCTTAGGAGTCAGAGAAGAGGCAACGCTCAATCTTTCTTTGTCAAGAAGTAATAGTTAGTCCACTATATTAGCAAAATGCTTCTTGGAGCCATGCTACGGTACCTAACATGGAGAAAGTCATCTTTGCATTCATCATCAGTGCTAAGTGACTACAATCGAACTTCAAGTCATTACCCCTCACTTTCTGAAGCCAGCCTTGGCAAAATCTCATCATTCGAGATGAGTTCTCAAATGGTTAGTTGAGCATGCCTAGTTTTAGATCTCTTATGTGCCCAGAACGACAATTAAAGTACAAGCTTTGGTTGACTTTATGGATAACTAAACAATAAGAGTTGAAGAAGACGCACCAGCCACAAATAACTTGCTTTGGAGTTTGTATGTTGATGAAGTATCAAACGAGCAAGGAGTAAGATATGGCCTGACATTGATGAGCCCATTGGATGTCATTTTGATAAATACAATTAACATCCAATTCATAGCCACTAATAATCAAGTTGAGTATGAAATTTTAATATCGAGCTTCAGATTTGTTATAGGAGTAGGTGCCAAGTATCTGGTTGTATACTCAGACTCACAATTAGTTTTTAATTAAATGAATGATGGATATGAAGCAATGGACGATACTCTAGGGAGATATTTTTTCGAAGTAAAGTTTGAAGTTGACAAATTAAAATATTTCAAGATCGAGCAAATTTATAAAGAGTGACTCAACTTGCTGACTTTTAGAAATTAAGGAACTCGAATGGGCGACAACCCCTTAAACTTGTTTGACCTGTTATTGTTAAAGAAGTTATTGAAGTCGCCTATCCGTCAAAGCTAAGTTGGATAGGCTTGTTTGTGGAAAATCTAAAGACAAGAATCATAACAACTTAAGTAAAAAAATTATTGAGGTTAAAAATAAAAACAACTTTGTATATTATAATCAATAGCTACTTGTATGGGCAATTGGCTACTTTGCCCCACTTACGGTGTGTTAGAGAAACAATGTCGTTCGATGTTAGAAGAAGTCCATTAAGTAGAGTATAAAATCATTTTGGAGGATGAACTCTAATCTACCACATTCTCAGATAAGGTTACTTTTAACTAATTATTTACAAATATGTTGAGGATCTTTCTAATCGATGTGTAACTGCAACTAATTACAAAGCCTTGGCCATTTGCCATTTGGGGGATGGACATGCTTGTCCCACTTTCACTTGCAACATGACAAAGAAAGATCATTATTTTGATGATTGACCGCTTCATGAAATGCGTTGAAACAAAGACGCTCACAAAAACATTTGCACATACATTTCACAATTTCATCTATACATAGATTATCTGTCAAAAAGATGTATCACATATCACTATAACTGAGAATAGTCCTCAATTATCATATAAGTAACTCAAGGAGTTCTGTTAGGGTTTGAGAATTTGCCTCAAATTTGCTTATGTGCACAATCTCAATACAAATGAATATTCATTAAACACTGAATATTCAACATATAGTAACAATAAACTCAGGGTTTTTAAATTTATTAATTTATCACCTTGAAATTAAAATGAATTGTGGGAGAAGTGGCGATGAACCCAATCAATATCTCATTGTTATGCCGTCCCCGATCATCATGGTCTCTGATGTACTTAGTCAGAGAAGATATCGACCCAACCTGATTGAAGGATCCTTGCCAACAATCATGGGTTTCGTCCGTCCAAGAAACCTTTATAGATCTGAACTGGATGCTTGTCTACGGGCTAAATTTAAGTTGATTTTAGCTAACATAAGGTTTTGTGTTAATCAAATATACTCTTTTGGTTCATAACTCAAAAGATAGAAAGTCAATGGGAGCAGCCGTGACCGTAATTTAATCGTATCATTTGGTGACAATCACCTGATTAGAGGGTTCTAGTAATAACCACTACTTTGTGAATTGTTGGGTCAAATCACGTGGACAGAGGATTTGGGCACCATCCTTAATGGCTTGAGGTTACTTTGAGTGTAAATATAATAATCACTCGATGTGACATTCACTCTTTGTGAGCTGAAGACAATCAAAATTTAATTTAAATTTTGATGTGATTGATTTTTATTTGGATGTTTTGATTTATTTGCTTTAAGATTTAGGCGATTGCTTTGAACTTGAATATTTTGGTTTATTATTTTGAGAACTTAATTTCAAGGTTGACCCCTCCGGTTGAAAATTTCAATAAACACGACCATCATCAAATATTTGATTTGATTGATTTGAACGCTGTCAATTTGCATCTTACCTACACAGAATTGGGTTTAAGATTGACATATGATTGTACATGAACCTTGTTAACTCTGTCACACTTACAAAGGATTGGGTTCACACACACACACACACACACACATATATATATATTCACCAAAATAGAATTTCATTGATAGAAATAAGAAACAAAGATTTTAGTGAGCGGGTTGTCACGGACAAATAGTCCCACATTGGCTAAGTGTAGGGCCGAAAAGCAGTATTTAAGTCCTGGGCTGCCCACCACCCACAAGGGCTCTTTTGGGAGGTGACAAGTGGTATCAGAGCAGACTACTGCCTGCCAGGTGTGTGGACTCTCCATGGTCCAGTGGGACCCTCGGTGGAGCCGATTCGTGATGAGGGCGTCACGTGATTAGGTGGAGAAGAATGTCATGAACAAAGTCTCATCTCGGCTAGATGTAGAGCGGAAAAACAGTATTTAAGTCATGTGTTGTCCACTTCTCTTAAGGGCTCTTTTGGGAGGTGACACCTTGCTCATGCGCTAAGAACCCACTTACAAGGCATACAAGACTCAAAAGATAACCAAAAATTACAACCATACTAAAAAAAAATTAGAAAAATTCCCCAAAAAGATAAAAGTGATCTGCAGGCTTCTCGGGAGGAGGTTTCATGTTTGGGATAGAAATCCACCAGAGAGCTTAGTCATGATGAGTGGGCTTTCCTCTCTCCCTAGTTCTAGAGAGGGAGTTGAGCATCAAACTATGATAAGGGCTTTCACCCGAAACTAGCAAAACATTCTTCTGTAAATTCCTGAGTTTCTTTAGTTCTTTTTTCTTATTCCTGGTTTTGTAAACTTGTCAATCATCTTCCGAGGTTTGTCCCAACTTATCACTGAGTTGTTCATCAAAGGGACCAGCTTCCACCTGTTGCAAACCTTGAACTTGACACTCTGCCATGGTATGAGGGCCCCCTCAACATCAACAATAATTGTTTCCATAGCATATGGAGCTTTATCTGACACCAAAATGAGAGTATCCTCGTTTTCAACAAACATTGGGGGCTTTGGTAGTGAGGTGCTCCTGTGGGGCAAAATCAGTGGCAATATTCCTCTCTAGTTGCAGTTTCCATCAGGCGGAATGGGTGCTTCTTGAGTAGTTAGGTGAGACACTTGAGGTTGAGTTCTTTAATACGATTAAATTACGATCATGGTTGCTCCCAATGACTTTCTATCTTTTGAGTTATGAACCATAAGTCTATATTTGATTAACCCAAAACCTTATGTTAGCTAAAGTCAACTTAAATTTAGCCTGTACACAAGCATCCAATCCAGATCTATAAGGGTTTCTTGGACGACGAAACCCATGATTGTTGGCAAGGATCCTTCAATCAGGTTGGGTCGATATCTCCACTGACTAAGTACATCAGAGATCATGATGATTAGGGACGGCATAACAATGAAATATTGATTGGGTTCGTCACCACTTCTCTCACAAATCGCTTTAAGTTCAAGGTGATAAATTGATAAATTTAAAAATCCTGAGTTTTTTGTTACTATATGCTGAATATTCAATGTTTAATGACTAGTCTTAATCGAAAGCGCTCTCGCATTATCAGGAGGGGTAATTAATCATTAGAACTTGTGCTTAGTGGATACCTCGAACCCCTGATCAAAAAGTCCTCGTAAAATGAGGGCGAAATCTCTGGGTAGTGTCTTATTTACAATTTAATCTGCATTCTGAAAATTTGACTTAGATTAACCAAATATAAAGGTCCCAATAAAAACTTCAATCCAGGAATCATAAACTTCAATCTAGAGCATCAGAGCATGACGTGGTGAGCATCAGTGCATTACTCATAAACTTCAATACAGGAATCTGTCACTGAAAGGTCCCAATAAAAAAATAAACTATCTAGTGAGTATTGAGACATGCATTAGATTTTAATTTAAAAATTTGTCATCAAATAGTCTCAATAAAAAGATAAATTTTATATGGTGAGCATCGTGGTGCAACTCTTAAATTTTGATATAAGAATCTACTGATGAATGAACTTAACAGAAAGATCATTTCTATATGATTAGCGGAAGGATATGTCCCATGATTCTCAGTCATAAAATCTATTATTGAATGGTCCCAATAAAGATGTAGGGAAAACCCACAATGCCCGACCACTATACTGCTCAATAGTGTGGAGATTCCCATAGCTAACATTATGATCACTGTTGTATCTGTTCACAACTACATCAAAATGATTCAATATGTTGAAGTACCTACATGTTCATCTCAAGCTACAATTAAAAGGAAGTCCCACCTATGAAGGCAAATATAAATGGGCAGATGATTTTGGTGCTTGTGAATATAACTACAGGCTTAGGCTTATTCAAATTTTTGCATCAAGAAGGTACAGTACTAGATATTTCTCATATGGGAGAAAGCTATCTAGAAGGCAAATGAGAATGAAAATTATTGAATCAATGGCTCAACAACTAATTGGTTCAATAAGCTCTAATATCGGAAGTGAGTATTTCTATCGATAACTAATTCAAAAGTCTGAATTGGGTTAAAATGAATAACACTACTGGTGAGTAGGCCATCTTTTTGAGCTGAACAATATTAAACCTTACTGCTGAAAAGATGCAACTTGAGTATTTGTCTTTAAGAGTGCATAGTCCTAAAAATTGCCAAATAAAAGGGCTTAATATAGAGAAGTTATAACTGATTGACTAATAAAACTCCAAGTAGGAAGCTGTTATCTTCCATCTACTATCAAGTAAATTCCGCACGGTGAACATTGCAGCATGACACTTAGACCGCGTTTCCAAGAATTCGTTGTTGACTCAATGGAGGGATAAACAGACTTGGAGATTGAGTTTTCATTAAAAAGGATGTTATGTTGAAAAGGATGAAGGTGTGACATCTAATCTGTATTCTTAGAGATTCGCTGTCAACAAAATTCTATCAAGAGTGGGTCCGTAAGAAGATGGTCCCCATCAATGAGTCTTAAGATGGTTGATACCTTGCAAAGTTTGTCAAGGTATCCCATTGCCAGTAAGTTTCAACCTCGCAGGTGGAGGGTTTATCAAATTTATGCCAACGAGAAATGACTTTGGTCATCCTCACTTCTTAATATATCCAAAACAATCAATTAGAGATGTATTTTTAATCCTCATAAGTGAGGGGATTATGGAATTCAAGTTGACATGCATTGGTTTAACAAAGGAGTCGTCAAGCTTAATTTAATTCTTCTCATCAAAAGTTGGTAGGAAATTTGAACATAATTTGGAAGACCTTTCTCTCATTGAGAAGACATACAAATAAGAGTCAATAAACTCATTGAACATTGCACTCAACGATCAATATCATTAATTAGTAGTCAATCTTTGAAGAAGCAGTACACAACAGGCAAATTAAAATTATTTCAAAGTTTCCTCCAAGAAATGAAGAATATGCTTCATTTCAACATGAGTTCAGTACATTATTAGAAACTGCCTTGTGATACAAAAATACGTTTTCAAGTTATCATAAGAATATCCCTTACATTTTTCTACATATTTGGGTTGGCATCAAGCATAAACCTAAGATCCTCAAATCTTTTCAATTAGCTCTAAAGTTTCTCTATCTGCTAGACATGGGGTCACTTATTTTATTTGGGTGACACTGAGCGTTGAGCCAAGCTCCTCACGTATGTTCCTCATATATTATTTGAGTTAACGTTGTGCTTTGAGGTGACATCCCCAAATATATTGAATATTTTATCTTTTGGTTGAGATTATGTTCAATGAGAGATCCCCAATTGATTGTTTAATATATTAGTGCTGAAGCTACATTCAAGTGATTGAACATAAATGTCATTGTCTTTAAGTAAGTTAAACTCAATGCAATTTCAAAAGATAGGTTTCTCTCGTAGAATTGTCATAATCCTAGAAGTCAAGTGAGAGAATTTTGAGCTAGTGAGCTTCAACATGTCAAGTTGAAGAAGTGCAAGTTCGCCTATAACTCAAGTCCAGAACTCAAGCAGGTCTTGAAGGTTAGTCTCAACATGCCCAAAAATAGCTGCAGTGAAAGAGCCCCCTTTATCCCATATAAATGACAATAGATGCCTTACCCAATCCTTTCCAGCTTGATGAGTTAATCGATCGAGTCTCAGGATTCTCTCAATTGATCAATGAATCAGGGCAAATCAAAGAGATGGTCCTCGCTCAAGAAAGAATCAAGTCGAATTTGATGGTATTAGGGCTATAAATGAGCCGAGCTTGAGTGAGCTTAAGCCTACCTCATGCTCAGTTTGTTTGAAATTAATTCAGTTTGAAATTGACTCGTGTTCAAAATTGCTCGTGAACAGTGTGCTCATATTCAACTCGATTTACTTATTATTGTTTTTGTTCGGCTTAAAATTGACTCATTTAATTTGATTAGAAAAATAGATATAGAGTGTTCGATTCGAACCAACATCATTCTTATGCAATAAAAAACAGAAAACCACTTAATCACACAGAGCTGTGGTGATGTAAACCTAGATATAAATATATTTTATTATATAGATAATTTATATAATTTTCTTATTTCAAACTAAAAGGAGCCAAACACGGGTAAACAATACATTGTTCGTGTTCAGCTCGCTTATTTAACGAGCGATTCAAACACATGCTACTTAACGAGCTCACTGGATTAGGCTCACCATGGATTCTTTAGCCAAATTTCGGGTAGGAGTCCGCTAGCAAAACTTAGAGATGGACATGCCAATTGGGATATGGGAGAAACCACCTAACAAGTTCAAGGTTTCAAGCCTCTAGCAGTTTGACATTTGTAGCAGTTTGACAGACCCACGAGACTAGAGAGGCCGCCTACAACTATAGAGGCTACAAGGCCTACACCATTGGGAGACCTAAAGACTCCCCCATAGATTGATTGATAGTTTGAGTGAGAGATTTAGGCTACAAGTCTTCTATTATTCTTTATACTGTTTTTTATATGTATTGCACATTCTGTAGCATTTTCTATGAAGCTCAAGCCCGCAGATCCATGTCTATAAGTTCCTAGGGAGAGCCAAAGGCTTGACTATTCCTAGCCTCTGCTCTATCATTGTAGTTTCTTGAGGCTTTTCAGGTGGATCTAATTCTCCTACTTGTATCTCTCCTTCCTCCCGTTCTTCACTTTTTCTTTTGAGTTAGTAGGGTCCGGTGTGAACCATGAACAAAATAGGACCCAACAATAAGGAAATTATTTGGCTTCTTTAATTCATTAGTAATCATGCTTCTATTGGGTTAACTAGCAAATTGTTAGGTTTCTAATTAACCATTAATCTGGCTAAATAATGCAATAAGTAGGTTCAATTATGAATTAACTAGTTGTTATTGAATATTATAGCTAATTAATGAATCATACATGGTTCATAACATCCAAAATGTAGCCAAATAAAGGGCTTTTCATGAGCTCCAAGATACTCTATCTGAGTGGGTATATCTTACTCGCAAAATCTTATTCTTGCTTGCAAGACAAGGAAGTGCCTTATAATTGTAGAGGGCTTTAAGCATCCTCATTTGGGACAATACTTAAGTGTCCGAGTGCTTCACACAATTTGATAAGGTTGATCAAAGTTCTTAGATCCTTATGTAGAATCTCACCTAGTTGATTTTGGCTGGTAATAATTTGGGCGTATTGGATCCTTTGCAACTCTTTTTGAAATCCCATGCAAGATACGCTGCACAAAAACACAACATATTGAATAAGTTTCGACAATCTTGTCTTTATGATTCCTCTCATGATCTCCATACTACTAAAAGGTTCCTTTGGGAGTTTAATCCTTCAAGTTGCTATGTTTTTTCTTGCATTTTAGTAGATCTTTTCTCTTATGCTTTCTTGAATTTGGCAGAGCTTTTACTAAAATTTTCTATAGTTTAGATTCAAGAAACCTGCAAAGAATCCGGGCTTGTCTTTCAGATGTAAAATCTCAACTAGTTGATTTTGGCGGGTAATAATTTGGGCGTATTGGATCCTTTGCAACTCTTCTTGAAATCCCATGCAAGATACGCTGCACAAAAACACAACATATTGAATAAGTTTCGTCAATCTTGTTTTTATGATTCCTCTCATGATCTCCATACTACTAAAAGGTTCCTTTGGGAGTTTAATCCTTCAAATTGCTATGTTTTTTTTGCATTTTAGTAGATCTTTTCTCTTATGCTTTCTTGAATTTGGTAGAGCTTTTAATAAAATTTTCTATAGTTTAGATTCCGGAAACCTGCAAAGGATCCGAGCTTGTCTTTCTTATCGGATGTAGAATCTCACCTAGTTGATTTTGGCTGGTAATAATTTGGGCGTATTGAATCCTTTGCAACTCTTTTTGAAATCCCATGCAAGATACGATGCACAAAAACACAACATATTGAATGAGTTTTGACAATCTTGTTTTTATGATTCCTCTCATGATCTCCATACTACTAAAAGGTTCCTTTGGGAGTTTAATCCTTCAAGTTGCTATGTTTTTTCTTGCATTTTAGTAGATCTTTTCTCTTATGCTTTCTTGAATTTGGCAGAGCTTTTACTAAAATTTTCTATAGTTTAGATTCAAGAAACCTGCAAAGAATCCGGGCTTGTCTTTCAGATGTAAAATCTCAACTAGTTGATTTTGGCGGGTAATAATTTGGGCGTATTGGATCCTTTGCAACTCTTCTTGAAATCCCATGCAAGATACGCTGCACAAAAACACAACATATTGAATAAGTTTCGTCAATCTTGTTTTTATGATTCCTCTCATGATCTCCATACTACTAAAAGGTTCCTTTGGGAGTTTAATCCTTCAAATTGCTATGTTTTTTTTGCATTTTAGTAGATCTTTTCTCTTATGCTTTCTTGAATTTGGTAGAGCTTTTAATAAAATTTTCTATAGTTTAGATTCCGGAAACCTGCAAAGGATCCGAGCTTGTCTTTCTTATCGGATGTAGAATCTCACCTAGTTGATTTTGGCTGGTAATAATTTGGGCGTATTGAATCCTTTGCAACTCTTTTTGAAATCCCATGCAAGATACGCTGCACAAAAACACAACATATTGAATGAGTTTTGACAATCTTGTTTTTATGATTCCTCTCATGATCTCCATACTACTAAAAGGTTCCTTTGGGAGTTTAATCCTTCAAGTTGCTATGTTTTTTCTTGCATTTTAGTAGATCTTTTTTCTTATGCTTTCTTGAATTTGGCAGAGCTTTTATTAAAATTTTCTCTAGTTTAGATTGAGGAATTCTGCATAGGATCCGGGCTTGTCTTTCTTATCAGAGACTCTTAAAATGTGGATTAGAATGGACCATTCTCAAAACCAACAAAAGCTCTTCTCTAATATGATTGCTTGCATGCGGTTATATGTAGCTATTGAACTGGATTTTTTGTCGTGCTTAGCACAGCATTTTTAATAGTGAATCTTACATCTATGCCTATGATAGCCCTAGTTTGAGATACGGTTTCCATTTTTTATTGTGAATGTTTTCTTTAACACTTTTCTTTCCTCACAGTAATTATTTCTTGCAGCTTATTGGGAAAACACCTATGGTGTACCTTAATAATATTGTAAAAGGATGTGTAGCGAATATTGCTGCTAAGCTTGAGATTATGGAGCCATGCTGCAGTGTGAAGGACAGGCAAGGCTTCATTACTATGTTTGATTTTTTCGGAATGAAAACATATCTTAACAACACAGGTGTGCTGTTTACTTCCGCTGCAGGATTGGTCACAGTATGATAGCTGATGCTGAACAAAAGGGGCTTATAACACCTGGAAAGGTAATTTAATAGTGGTTGAATTTGCTCTAAGCATATTTTCTCTTTTTTTAACAGTTGTTTTCTCTTACTTATGATATGAAAGACTGGTAGAGTTACATAGAGGCCCAAAGTACCGCTCCAGCACATATTTGCTTTCAATCCAGCAATTCAGATGCTAGGGTTATGCAATTTATCTTTTAGGTTATTCTTCTCATTCAAAAGCTGCAGCACAGTTGGGACATTTTCCTGTTGCCATGAATAGACTTTCATTGGATTTCTCTTCTATATCTTCAAGGTGATCTAATTTGCTCTCCCAATCTCTCTCTCTCTCTCTCTCACACACCCACACACATGCAGTTCTTAACTGGTCTTTCTTCTTCTTCTTCTTCGTTCTTGTTCTACCTTGCTTTATCCCTTTAGTTTCTCTCTCTCTTTATCTTTTTCTCTCAGAGTCTTCCTTCTCTCTTTAATTAACTTTTTGTACTCTTTCTCTTCTAATGCTGTGACCCATCTCTTTGCTTAACTTTCTTTTCTCCTTTTTATCCATCTATCTATTGATTATGTATAGTTACAATGATTAAGAAAATGCTTATAGTATCTGCTGACTATGTAGAGTTGCAATCATTGAGAAAATGTTTATAGTGGTGTTTTCAACATAAACAAATGAAAAATGAGTATTCATAGTAACGATCGTAAATGGTGCGACCCATCCTTTTCATTACTTTTATCTTCTTTTTGTTTCTTTCAATTTGTTGACTAGTTACAATAATTAAGGAACTTATCATAGTAATATTTTCAATAGAAATGAATGAGATTAAGTATTTATAATACCGACCTCAAATATTTGTGATGAAGTTGATGATGATAACGAGTCATAAGTATTATTATTCATATCTTATTGTGGTGCTTAAATATGGGTTTTTTTTCTCGTAAAAGAGCATTATTCAGCTCTCATTTTATTCTATAAGAAAAAAATTCAAAACCGGGAAAGAGGTCCAAACACACAAACCCTACAATCACCAAAAAAATAAAGGAAAAATAGGACATCTTTCCAAAAAAAGAAAAAATACAACTCACACACTCAACTACCACAGAAAGGACACAAAACAACAATCACATCAAATCTTTCATAGCTAAGACCAACAAATCATCAGGAAAATGGTAAAAAATCTGCGCAGAAGACAATTTTAAGCCACATTTAGCTGTCCAATGAGCCACGAAATTACCTCCACGAAAACCATGAGACCAGATTACATTCAAACCAATAGTTAATGCTTCAATCTTCTTTAAATGCAATAAAATATTCCAATGTGGTTCCAAAGCTAACCTGCAACATTTTCAGAGAATTAGAGAATCAACCTCAATAATAATATTAGTTAGCCGTAGTTTCCTTGTTAACATAAGACCAAATATAGCTGCATCAACCTCCGCAGTTAAGGGAGAAGATGACATAGCCTTCGCAACAAACCAACAAACCAATGAACCACAAAAATCACGGCAAACTCCACCAATACTAGCATAATTAGTTTTCCAGCAACCATCTGTATTTATTTTAAAGTAAGGTGCACAAGGTTTACTCCAACCCACCTTCGGACAACCCCTTACCAAAATAGGCATAAAATCTTTATGAAACCTCCTCGTCAATTTCTCCATATTATCTCCTTTCCATTTTCTAATTGTAAGACTATTACTTAGATAACCTAAGATCAGCCCTACAGTGTTAGAAACATTAGGGGATACATTGTTAAAGAGAGCATTATTCCGCGTGATTCAAATAAACCACATAAGAATAACAAGGACATTGGTAAAAAATATTTTCCCCAAATTCCTCCAAGCTCTTAACATATCATCTAAGGAGTTATAAGAATTGGACATTCAAAAACTAAGAAGTTGTTCAATAACCTTATTTCCAACTTCAACTATAAAGTTGCAGTTGCCAAAAATGTGATCAATAGACTCCTCTTTATTCTTACATAAAATGCAGCAAGAAGGTAACCATAAACCTTTCAACTTAAGGATATCATCCGTAGGAATGATGTTATTGAAAACCCTCCAAATAAACAAAAACATCGAAGGTTTTAACCAAGGATTCCAAATCCATTCAAGATTCGAACCCTGAAAATTATGAATAGAATTGGCAAGGCATTTAGATATTGAATCCCCACTCCTCTTAATAACAGGAATATCAGGAAGATTACTGGAAGCAGAAATAGACAGAGAAGAGATAAATTTAGCATAATTTATATGAACGAATTGAGCCAGCCTATCAAACAACCATGTACCATTATCCCGAAAATCTTGAATTCTGATACGAATGTCAAAAGGACCACCATAATGATCCACCAAGGCACCATTCCCTAACCAATCATCAAAGCAAAAGGAGCACTGACCTGAACCTACATCCCAACAGATAAGACTCTCAGTATGCTGAGCCACCATCATCATTTCTTTCCAAATAAAAGAATCCGATCTGGAAGGAGTGATAACTAAAGGATGGCTAGTAAGACAATACTTAGCATGCATTAAATTTGCCCACAAAGAGCTGTTTTTACGAAAATGAAAGCATAATTTCATAAAATTGACCTTAATGGAGTCAGCAAGACTCCTGAACCCCAACCCCCCTTTATCAAGAGGTTTACAAAGCTTCTTCCAACTCTTCCAGTGAATATGTGCCTTACCTATGCCATCCCATAAAAAAATATTAAAAAGACCTTCCAGCTTTTTCATAATACCCATAGGCATATTCATAACCTGTAAGGAATAAATCGGCAAGGAGCAAATGATACTTTTCAGAATAGTAATTCTCCCCCCAAAGGGGAGAAATTTATTTTTCCAAGACAAAATTTTACTCTTGATCTTATCCAATAACCACAAACAATTAGCATTCCTTTTCATTCCTTTGTTTAATTTGAAACCAAGATAAGAAAGCGGAAGATTAGCTTTCTTTCAATTAGTAAAGTCAGATATCCAGTTTTTCTTCTCTGCAGTAATATGGTTTTCTTCATTTGTTTTTGCTTATTTTTACTCGTTCAGTGTAAAACTGACAGCCATATTTTGTCTAGAGCATATTAGTGGAGCCAACAAGTGGGAACACTGGCATTGGTCTTGCCTTCATTGCAGCATCTAAAGGATACAAATTGATTTTAACAATGCCTTCATCCATGAGCATGGAAAGGCGAGTTTTGTTTAAAGCTTTTGGAGCAGAACTTGTTCTTACAGATGCTGCCAAGGGCATGAAGGGAGCTGTTCAAAAGGCTGAAGAGATTTTGAAGAAAACACCCAACTCTTATATGCTCCAACAATTTGATAACCCCGCAAATCCAAAGGTATTATGAAGCCAGCGCCAACTGAATCCTTTGCGATGTTTCTTCTTATTGTGTGAAATTTCTTCTTGTCGTACTTGCAGATACATTATGAGACCACAGGTCCTGAAATCTGGGAAGATACAAATGGCAAGGTTGATATATTTGTTGCTGGAATTGGAACCGGTGGAACTATTTCTGGTGTTGGACGGTTCTTGAAGAACCAAAACCCTAATATAAAGGTATTAATTATGCTTGCAAAAGTCTATTCTAATATCATATAATTTCTTTCTGACATTCTTATTTGTTAGGTTATTGGCATTGAGCCTGCTGAAAGCAACATACTGTCAGGCGGGAAGCCAGGTATTAGCTGGAAAACTAACACTCCTTTTGGCGTATTTGTTTTCCATGTACTTTCTTAATTCTCACTTCATTTGAATCATTCAGGTCCACACAAGATACAGGGCATCGGAGCAGGATTTGTTCCCGGTATTTTAGACCTTGACGTAGTTGATGAAATTTTAGAGGTTTGGGTCCTGATTTTGTTTCTTTTATCATTTTAATCCATGTGTTGTACATTAATGTGCTTATCTCTGAGTTGAAGTTGAGAAGAAACTGGGATGGGAATGAATATTAATACATTTAGGAATCTGAACTTATTATTATACAATTGATAATAACTGTTGGATGTGTTTGGTTGTATTGTGGAGGTTTTGTTAGGCGTGTACATGATAAAAAGTTAATATTGTTACCATATTTGTCCAAATGGAATGAGTACGTCTGCTTTAGAAGCCGTGACATTAGGCTTCGGTTCTATTTCTTCAAGTTAGAAGTTGTGATGGATTAATGCATTAAGAGGTCGATGTTTGTATTATCTACTATATTTGGAAAACAACTTGCAATCTCCCCAATTTGACTTCTTCAATGGATTTTAAATAAATTATGGCTTTATTTGAAAGTACTTTACGTATACTCTAAAGTGGTCTGACCTATGTAAACTGATGGGTTGAAAGCACAAATGCTACCAACTCAGATCAGTGATCACTACTATGCAGCCAACAATCCTAGAACAACGATTTGGTTTCTATAGGTTAGTTGATGGTGCTTATGATGCCTATAAATGATATACAGATTGAAAAATGCATGGATTTATGAAACAGTGACAGATATATCAAAGGCAAACTATGAGTGTAGAAATGATGGATCTACGTAAATAATCATCAGATTGGTTCTTTTTTTTGAAATTGCCGTGGCAATAGTGGTTTAACTCTATGGGTGTGGCTTGGAAGTAAAACCTCATATTCTACTAAATACCTGCCAAAGCCTAGTAGGCCTCGCCTACTTTTGCCCCAATTTTATGTTGAAACTTTTTGACTTCTTTTTTACTCTTATCGTGTTAAGTGTATTTTGAAAGGGATAGCTGACAATTATATGACCTTGTTTCTTGCATTTAAAGCAAGATAGGTTAGCATCATCACTTGAAGAATAAATTGCTGAAGAGCTGACACTTGTTGAGAGAAAATGCTTTGATAAAAGAGGATTACACTTGAAGAATGGTGACTGCATTCATAGAGATTGGAAAGTAAGGAGTTGAAAGTGTGAGTTGAAGAAATCTCTCACAAAATCAGAGATGAAAGAAAGTAATCTAATTGCGTGCTAGACAAGGCAGAGATGGTTAGACATGCAAAATTTGTCTTTTTTATTTTTATTTTGTTGTAGTTAGAGCAGGCGCCAGCTTGTAAAACCTCTTTAGAATTACATTGTTTAGCAATAGACTTAATCTGATATCCTTAACTTAGGAAGGATTGCTGCCTTAGTCAAATCTCTACAAGAGATTTCATATTTGACATGTTAACTAAAGTTCCTACAGTAGGAAGCATTTGAGTGAACCTCCATCTCAATAGCAAGGTGATATGCCTTCTCTCACGTACACTAAGCGAGGCATTATCTCTATCATTGTTTGGCTAAAAATTTTTATAAGATCACATTAGAATCCTCATTATTGACACAATAAATTAACCATTGTATAGAAAACTCTTGCACTTGGGGAGCATTAAGGTTGGATAAGCAAGATGTGTCAATAATGAGGATTGCCTAGAATGTGAAGGCCTGGGAACACCGTTGCCTAGGTTGACTACATTGTTTTGTCATCTTCTTAAATAATAGAGGGATATGCAAACAAATAAATAAAAGAAGAATTAAATAATTTTTTTTTGAATAGTTTGAAGGAATGTAGGTAAATCTTTGAATAACCTTTGAATTTTATTTGGTTAATGTGAAGGCCTGGGAACACCTTTTATTCAGCCAAGATGAAGATCATTCCTATAATCGTTGATCTTTGATCGGACTAAAGTTTTTCCTCCCTTGATCTATGATTCAAGCTCCAAGGGAGTTTTCTTACTTGCCAATAAATATATCAGACTGATGCCTCAATGATGGCTCTTGAGTTGTCATTGGGAGAGGTTGACACAAATGCTTGATCAATTTGACATTGTGGGGAAGCTTAAAACATTTTTTTGTTCATCAGAGAGTGAACTAGTTTTGCCATCATCCCTGTAGTCATAGCAAGAAGAAAGTAAGTCTAGCGCCATTTTTGTATGTTGTGCGACTTGAGAAGAGAGGTGATGATATGGCGGTCTTTTTCTTGGCTTTATGTACGCATGATGCACATTATAAAATTATGCCAATGTCTGAACACCAATAGTGCTATAAACACCAAATTTTAAATGTGTCCATTCGATTTCTGCATACAATATTACTCGCAATGTTTATTGAGTATACAACTATACATTAAACTTAAGAGTCTTTCTTCTCTTAAAGTGCCAGTCATCTTTTAATATGCCCACAAGCTCTGAATGCAAGGTTTAGAGAGAATAGTGCTTTAATTAATAAGTACTTCTTGCCTGCTTAGTCATGCTATGATGGGTTTGTTTGGCTCCTAAATTTTTGAATATTGAATTAAGAACCTATGTGACCTATTTTTTTTAAAAGCCTACTAACAAATTTCTAAAAAAAGTCTCTTGCAAGCTATCCAATGCATTGGCGGTTTCTTTGGCTACTAGTCAATGCATGTTTTGGGCTCATTAATTACTTGAACAAAGAAGTTATATCCAATACATAGGTTGCTTATTGTCCATTAATCAATGCAAAATCAGTACTAATAATAATTGAACCATTAGGGGGTTTATTGTTCATACCCTGCTCTTTATGGACAATGAGTTTAGAAAGTCTATTTGGTGTGATTGCAACTGTTTCTAAAAGTTGTTGTAAAATTATTATGAGAAAAAATATTTTGTTAGAAGTTTATGTTGGTATTATAGTTTTTCCTCCTTTTTGAAAGTATCAGACATTAAAATTTTTTTTTTAACTATCACACTCTAGCAGATTTTATTGTAAAAATTGCATTTCACCACATTCAATCTAATTTGGTTTTGACAGCGCTTTTCAATTACTAATGCTTGGGTTCATTTGATATACAAAATCTAACATTGAATGAAGAAACCGTGTGACTTATGTTATAAAAGGCTACTAGAAATTTCTTAAAAGAACATCTCTCGCAAGCGATCTAATGTGTTGGCCATCAATCAATACATATATGGGCCCCTTTAATTACTAAAAAAATAAAGAAGTTATATTGTACGCATGGGCTGTTATATGCTCACCAATCAACACAAAATCACGTTCAATAATAAGTTTTGGACAAGTGAGGGATTCATCGTCCTTAACCTACTCTTCGCATAAAAAAAAAAGAAAAAAAAAACCTACTTTTCACATACAATGAATTCCATGGGTCCGTTTGGGGTGATTCTTGCTATTTATAAAAGTTGTAAAGATGTCTACAAAATAATTGTATGATTGTTATGAGATTTTTTTTTTAATTGCTGTGGGTAATATAGTTTTTTTTTTCCTTTTTGAAATATGGGCATTAACTGTGGCAACCACACTTTAGCAAATCTAGTTGTAAAAGGTGTTCATCGCCACAAAAAACCAAACAAAATTGTGTTAGCTATTTCTAAAGCTAAGTTGTGAAAATGCTGCTCTGAATTGGCTTTAAATTTAGTCCTTTTCTTTGTGAACAATGAAAATTTTTTATGGTTTTTCCCAACTTTTAGCTTCCGTAGGTTTAGAAGTTTCTACACTCTTTTGATGTTTGCAATGAACTGTAGGTCAACAAGGATTTGGGAAAGAAAAATATAATGGTCATTCATCATCATCTTGGTTCGGAGATTCTCAAATATATCGCTAAGATTATAAGGGATTGCATTAGATGGATGAAGGTTGACTTGCAACCCTAAAAAGTAATTTTTTAAAATTTCTGAGTTCTATTTGATGGATTATATGATGCCTTAGATGATTTAAATTATGAACATAAATGAGTCTATGGAAAAGATCCTTACATACCCATATGGACATATGAAAGCTACAAAATGCAAGAGGACAAATGTTTTTACCAAGAAGGTCAGTGTAGATCATCTCTAGCCTTGAGATAAGCTGCAACAGACAAAACCAGCTTTTTTTGTAAAGATTTAGATGAAGCACGAGAGAATGGGTTCTAATATAACATCGTCATGAAACTAGTGATGGACAAAGAATAAACAAGACACTATTTCAAGGTTAAAAAGTTTTGAACAATGAATAAACAAGACGCCAATTGAAAGTTAAAAAGAAATAGAGAGAAAGGATCGATAAGTTGACCGTATTCATGGTTTCATTTGGGGAATCCTGAGTTGAAATTAAAATTTAATCGGCATCTTTATGAATGGGGTGGAAAACCTCAATTATTTATCCTATGTGTCAAATTTTATGGTTCGTTTACATAAGAGGCTTTTTTATCTAGGCAAGACAATTGGAAAACCATAACGAGCAAGATACCATACTAACCCCAAAACATAGTATTCTCTCGTTATTGTTCACTTGTGAATAGTGAAACAATAGGAATAACATGTGTTAATCGCAGTATACAATCTCTTAGAATTGCACTGCAACTTTCTCTCTTAGTAACTTCATTGTTATATTGATACTTCTAATTCTGTTATCTTATCACTATTGCACTACTGGCTTGTTTCATTGATTAAAACTAAGGGATGAAGATAAGTTGCCTCCTGAACATGCTGTATCTATGTGCCTCCATCTACAATAAATTTGAACTCCGCACCATCTTCCCTTTCATCCTCAATTTACTTTGAATGAAATGTCTTATTTAATGTTATTATCTTGAAATTAAACTTTTGATCCCTGAATCTTGGTCACGGCTTTTACAGACTAGGGATATTTTTTACGGTTCTTTTTTTCTTTCTTGCTTAGAATTTTTTTATAGGTTTTGATGTTAATTATTATGGTTTTCATTTCAGATCTCTAGTGATGAGGCAGTTGAAACAGCAAAGCAATTGGCTCTCCAGGAAGGATTATTGGTTAGTTTCTCCACTGTCTTTTTGAATTGATTTTGTAGCTGCCATCCTTATTTTTTTTTAATCATTTATTGGTATATGTAATGGAAGAATCTATAGTGTATTATACCTCTTCGTATTGTGGTTCATGCTGTTTATTCATCTTGGAGGTTGACTATTTTTATACTTGCGAGATTACAATGCACTGTTTTTGTCGTTAAAAAGGCTAAAAATTTGAAGCTAGTGTAAAACCTTTCTCTTGGGATTGACTTTTTGTTATCTACTACCCTAAACTGTGTTGTGCAATGTAAGCATTGATATTATCTCTTTATTGTCTTTGTGCTTGAGATACCTTGTTAACCTATAATCACACTTTCTATTGGCCTCATTTATGTATCATAATACTCGAGATTTCTCTGGTTGTTGGAGCAAGTTTGATGATGATTATGAGATGCACTGTTAGTACAAATGTCAAGTCGTCTGAAATATCATTCTAAGGATACTCCATACTACTGCTGTTGGCATCAGAAAGCTTTTTTCAAGTTGCTTTGTAGCTTTTATCCATGGAGGCCACTACATTTGTGGGTCATGGCAAGTATATTCTTACCGATGTAAGGGGAAATAGAAGAAAAACAAATACTGTCGTTTGTTTAAAGAGGTTGAACAAAATTGCTCCAGGAATTTTTCTCTTTCCAAGTCATTTACTTGTTGACTCCTTCTGAAGGGTTCTTATAATTGAACTGAGGAGTATGGGTTTCCATTACAGCTAAAAAACTGTTGACCTATATACAAGTTTTAAGGTTTGACATTATTGAACATATTGTTGAAAATGAATGTTATATGTGATGTCGCATAAGTCGAGGTCGGGTGCCTCAATCATGGTTGAAGTCACATGAAATATCACTTTGAAGACAACAAGCAATTGATATAACAATGTGCAGATCAAGTCCAAATCACTTTCATTGTCGTTGAACTGCCAAAATGATGGCCGTTAACAATAGAAACGTGCGAGTGCGTCCAAAGTGTTAAAATTATCTAATGCGACATGCTCAATTTGGATTCAAATCCCCTCGATATCCATTGAAATTGCTTAGACGATGTGCAATCGTAAAACAAATTGCACCGATGCAGAGCATCAAAAATATACAAAAATGCTCTTTTAATTGTCAATTCGATAGAGCATGATGAAAATAATGAGGTGCAGACACAATTTCGCGTTGATCAGGCTCGAGTTACCTTGAACATCACCAAAATTGCTAAAACGACGCTCATTTACAAAATACAGTTTAAGTTTGCCTGAAACTTAAAAAATACATAGGGAGGACACCCATATTATCCATGTTTTGCGTGTGAGCTATTGTCCCAAAATTTGAGGCATCAACAACAAATTGAAGATGGCTCATAAATTAAGCCATACTAGAATCAAAATTTACATGTTGATTCACACATATCTTATCTTTTTAATAAACCAATCCTTAAAAAAAGATCAAAATGCAATACTATTTCTAGTAAAGTTTTTGTTGGGCCTATACATGTTGATTCGCCGCCAAAATTCTTGCCAAATTCGGCTGTTGTCCCATACTTAAGAAGAAAAAAAATATTTCCCACTCCGGTTGTAGAAGACTTTGCAGGTTATCCTCTCACAAGAAAACAATTTTTCTTGAGCTTGATGACCGCCAATTTTACTAGTTTATTTTTGGGAACATCTTTGTAATAAAAATTCGTTCAATTTTTTGGAGTAAATGAATGAATTCATCCGAATCTAAATATCCGTTAAATTTTGCTTAGTCAGTTTTCACTCCAAAGTTCTCTTCATCAAGGTATTGGTTCTTTATCATTGTAAACTTCTTGATGAAAGAGATTCAATTCCTCATCTCGATTTGGTGATTCACTATTGTGGCTATAGGCAACCTCTATGGGTTGTCTCCTCTCAAATCCGACAAGCTATTGTTGTAATTGGAGGATTTTTCATTACATGTCTTTCATAAGCTTTTAAACACCTTGTGATTCCTCCTTAGCACCATGGCGTTTCAATCTCCAACTAAAATTTTGGCTAAAAAGGAAATGGTAGTCTAGGGTGAAGGCTAGGTGGGTGATGCAGGGTTTTTTTTTTTATGGAGATATATGGAGATATTAGGTTAGGTTATGGGTTAGGTTATGGAGGAATTTTTGCTTGAGAGGGTTTTGTCAGGCTCTAATATCAAATAATGTCATTCTAGGGTTCTTAATAGGTGTTTAGGCAGTGGATTTAGTGGGGAGGTGGTTGTGGAATAGCCAGGGAATGAGATTATGAGCAAAGGGAATGAGGATATGGAAGGTTGACGACATTTGGAAAAGAATAGGAGGCGTACGAAATAGTGTAGCTTTTATTAAAACAATGATAAGTCATTATTTATGCTGTGATAAATTTCCTAAACATCTTTATAAGTTTATACTTCAACTTATAAAAGGATAGAAAAGTTGAAAACTTTTTTTGAAGGATCAATCAGTTTATTTTCAGTTATAGCATAGTGTTTAGGACAAGTTATTCTTGTAGAAATTCAACTCACTTGCCATGCCTGGCCTAGCTTCTTTTGATTACTCAGATATTTGATAGTTTGGTGGTTAGAGTATAATACAAACTCGTTAGATAATAGATAATATCTTCAATATTGAAGAGCTTGCACCATAATGTTAAATTCTTCATTTTAGTTGGAACATTATTTTTTTTTCTTTATTTAACTTCTCACTAAATAATTCAATTGGATGTCTGTGGCTCAACATTTTCATAACAAGCCAAACACTATTAGAATCAAGCGATGTAGGTATGAGTGCATTGTTAAGTCTCTCTTTGATTGAAGTAAAAACAAAAACATAATCAACAGCTCTAATCTACTATAATTTTCCTTCTTAAGATAATTTGTAATATTGGTCATGTTGTTTATTAAAGTAGCTAAACAACGGAACTATAAATATCATTTACATTAGTAGTTTTTTGAACTTTATCAGAATAAGCGAATGATTCATTTACAAACACAACAAATCTTAAAGAGGTCATATAGATGGAGTCACAAAACTTTTTTTTTTTTTGTGGTAAAGATCCAGATATAACTTGGATATAACTTGTAGCATGTAGAACCTCAAAATACTTCTTAAGACATAGCTTTCAGTTTTATGCTTGTTTGACAGATATGCCTATTGTAGGTTGGAATTTCCTCTGGGGCTGCAGCAGCAGCTGCTATGAAGGTGGCAAAAAAACCAGAAAACAGTGGGAAACTTGTTGCGGTATGTCCAAGTGCTGCTGTTATTCAAATTATTCTTGTTCGTTATCTTCTTTGCTGAAACACAAAAAATGCTCTTTTAATAACTTGAAAGAAGATTATACTATGAATATTCCTAGATTTGTGACTTAAGCTTAAAGAAACTACCACCCCTTTGGTAGTCTTTGCATGCACACTTTTTAAGAGTAAGTTGGCTCTAATTTCAGCTTTTACATCGTTAGGAATAGGATGCTATATACTTGAACTATGAATCTTCGTACTAGGTTATTTTAGTTAGGGAAGAATGTTTAAGTTCTGCTTGAAACAATTTGCTTAACTTTTCTCTTTAACTATGAGCCCAATATTTTCTAAAAATACTTGGATGCATGTCCATTATAGGTCGTTGTATTCTTGCAATAAAAAAAGAAAGATTTACATACATAGCACTCAATTCCTATTTATTTACATATCTAACTTCTAAAGTTTAATTTTTACATATATGCTGCCTTACCTATATATGAAAGGTGTATTTCTCTTTTTTAAAGCTTAAAATAGTGGTACTTTTTATGTGATATGAAAGATTTGGGTGGTGTAAATGTAAAAAGAAAGTGTGGATGTTAGATATGTAAATACATAGGAATTGGGTGGTATGTATGTAAATGCCCCCCCAAAGAAGAATACTGCCCCTTTTGGCCCTAGTATCTGTATGCTCACACTATGAGAGAAAGATGGCGCTTTTTTCCGCTTTAAATTGTCGGGGATGGGATGCTATATAGTAGACTGGACGGTAAGCGCTAAGTTATTTCAATTAGTGAAGAATGTTTGAGCTCAGTGCACATCAAGCTGCTAAACTTATTATTTTATTATTATTTATGATCATATTATGCCATTAATACATCAATTTGCTAAGCTTTTATATGGGATTATGAGCTAATGATTGTCCATTATAGAAATATGGGATCCTTTGAGACAATAGAAAGGCCGAGACTTCCGAATAAATGAATTTTAGAAGCAATATTTCATACATAAAATGACCAATATACCCTTCAGTCTCCTTAGCGGCATTATTTTTTGCCAAAACTTCCTGGACATTATTAGTGTTTTTATTATTTTTATCTGAAGAGATGAACCCTCATTTTCCATACATTTATGGTTAGTGTTGCTTAAGTTGTTAAATTTCTTCTGAAATAATTTCATTGCAACACTTTATTCATATTACTTTGATCTACCATTTTTTTTCTGTGGTTGTTCCAAGTTAATTATTTGTACGCTCATATGAATGCATATTCTAACCTTTATTACACATATCTAACTTAAATGTATATATGGATGAAGTTTCCGCTAATGCAAGGTCGAAAGAGAGGTTGATACATACATTTTTGTTTTTACATCATAAGGATAACATTTTCGTAAATTGAACTTATGCCCTGGTAACCAGACCGTAACTAAACCAAGCTAACTCATGGGTTGGCTAGAGTTTGGTTTGATAAATGACTTGTAATTCAAGCTTGATAAATCAAGTAGCCGTGTTTGAGCCAACTTGACTTGGTTTTTTGGCTTATTTGATGGCTTATGTTAGAAATATCATGCACTTTAAAATATTAAGATTTAATTATGTAGTCAACAACTACTACAACAACAAACCTTTATCCCACTACGCGGGGTCAACTACATGAATCATTTTTCTCCATTGTGTCCTTTTGAGTGTCATATTTTCATGTATTTCTAATAAATTAAAATTATTTTTTATACGACATGCCCAAGTCTTTTTAGGCCTACCTCTACCTTTTTTAACATAAGTTGAATATAAAACATCTACTCTCATAACAGATCATCAGATGGTTGACGTTTAATATGACCAAATCATCTAAGACGACTCTCTCTAATGTTGCGTACCATAGTAGCCAGAACAACCCTTTCACGGATACTTTCATTTCACATTTTGTTTCTTAAGTGTCAGACCACTCATCCACCTAAGAAACACTTAACTTGATTTTATGCTTCTCCTTTAAAGGCCAACATTATGCGCCATAAAGCATTGTAGGTCTCACCACCATCTTATAAAATTTTCCTTCAAGTCTAAGCGGTACTTTTTGATCACACAATAGGCCCGATGCATTTCTCCACTTCAACCATCCAACTTGAACAACTTGCTTGAATTCTACTAATAACACCCCATATATATCACTATCACTTTGAAAAATGGACCCGAGGTATCTAAAATATTCACACAGTTTAATGATTTGATCACCCATTGTTACAACTCTACTACTAGATCTACTACTGCTAAAACTGCATTTCATATATCTAGTTTTAGATCTACTCAAACCAAGGCCTGTAGACTCTAATGCAGACCTCCATAATACATGTTTTTCTCGACCTCTTTATCTAGTCTTATCCACAAGAAGGATATCATCAGCGAAAAGCATACACCAAGGTACATCCTCCTGTATATGTCTAGTAAGAGCATCCAAAACTAAGCAAAAAGATATGTGCTTAAAGCCGATCATTGATGTAATCCAACTGAAATAGAAAATATATGGTCAATTCTTCTTCTGTTCAAGCACAAGTAACAACTCTAGTATGCGTATCTTTAATGACTTGAATATAAGTCACATCAACACCTTTCTTTTCTAGAACTCTCTATAGAACTTCTCTTGGAATCTTATCGTAAGCATTTTCTAAATCAATAAAATTCATATGTGGGTCCTCTTTACTCTCTCTGTACTTTTCCATCAAATCTCTTAATAAATGTATAGCTTCCATAGTAGACTTGCCTGACATAAATTCAAACTGATTATGAGAAATCTTTGTATCATGTTGTAACTTATATTCAATTACTCTCTCATAATTTTAATGTATGAAATATTAACTTAATTCCTCTATAGTTTGCACACTCTTGTGCATCCTCTTTATTCTTAAAAATGGTGACCAAAATACTTTTCTTCCACTCAAACATCTTTTTAGTTTTTAAAATTAAATTAAAAAGTTTAGTAAGCCAATAAACTCCTAAATCTCCTAAATAATTTTCCACACCTCTATTACGATATCATCAGATCCTGCCAATTTTTCACTATTAGTTTTCCTTAATGCCTCTTCAACTTTTTATTAATGCGACATTAAAAATAAAAGTTTTATTATTATTAATGATATTAAGATTACTAAGGTCGATCATATTTTCAAAAGCTTCATTGAAAGGAATATCAACATATCTCACCAACCTATGCTGAATTTTCTATAAAAAAACACTTTTTGATTTTCGTCTTTAATACACTTTACTTAAATTAAATTTTTATTTTTTTCCCTCTTTATTTGACTAGTTTATACATATATCTTTTACTTTCATTAATATCAAATCTATTATAATTATCAATAAAAGTAGAATTCTTGACATCGCAAATTGTTCTTTTAGATTTCTTACAGACCACCTTATATTTTTTCTAGTTTTCTAAGCTTTTACATTCAAACAAATTTTAATAATAAAAATTCTTATATTATATCTTTTCTTGCACATTATTATTTCATCACAAACTATTTTTATTTATAAATATTTTTCTTTTTCATTCTCTAAATACATTCATTGCCACTTGTTTAATAGTTCTTGTTACTTTATCCCACATTAAATTCGTTTTTTTATGAACATCCCAAATCTTAAAATTTTGAAGTCTACTCGTAAATTAAAATTTATTTATATCTTTTAGTTGCTCCCATCTAATTCTATGATAAAGTTTTATTGTATTTTTTATCTAACAACTCTTCATCTTAATATCTTTAATTAATAATTTATTTTGAGTGCTTAAATTTTCACATGGAATGACCTTATAATCTTTACATTCTCGACGTTGTCATTCTCTCATAGGAAAATGATCAATTTGTTTTATTAGATTTATTCTTATGAATAATGATATGCTTATCTCTTGTTTTTAATAAAGTATTAGCAATAAGAAAATCACAAGCTAAAGCACAATCTAATATAGTTCCATCGTCTTGCTGACTAGACTTATTTACATTAACGCTTACTTCAGGTAACAATGAGGGTAATTTGATTACTGCTTTAAGCCCCCATCTACATGCCTAAACCTTTTATATTATAATTTAACTATATTTAACAGATATTTCTCTCAGTCCATAAATAATTTCACTACATTCTTTTAATTTATTACACTTTATTCTTAATACTCTCTTTTATCTATTGCTCAACAGTCTCTCCTATACTCATCTCTCCATATTTCCTTGATTTAATTATAGTTTCATTTTAATACTCTCATTCAACCATTGCTCAACACTCTTTTAACTCCCAATTTCATAGCATTTTAGGAAGATTTACATACACCAAAACTTCAATTTTTATCTACATACCACCTTGCCTATGTATTTCATTTTTTTTTAAAGAAAATGGTAGTGTTTTTGATAAGATAAGAAAGATTTAGGTGGCATAAATGTAAAAAGGAAAGTTTAGGTGTAAGATTTGTAAATACTTGGGAATTGGGCGGGTGTGTATGTAAATGTCCCAAAATTTTATTCATCTGCTGGCTCCTTCAATTGTTGTATTGATCTGCAAATGAATTTTATGGATATTTTCATTTTGTAATTTTTTTCATGCTTTACTTATTTGCTTCTTTATAGGTTGTTTTTCCGAGCTTTGGCGAGCGCTATCTTTCATCGGTTCTGTTCCAGTCGATAAGAGATGAATGTGAGAAAATGCAGCCCGAGCCATGATAACCCGCTTGCCAAGTTTTTTTATGTCATTCAGGTACATCCCATGTACTTCTCGCTAGTATTGACAAAATAATAATAATAATAATAATAAAAAAAATAAAATGCAGAAAAATTTCAGCATGGGAATAAATATGTTTTTTTGTAGGTTTCTGCTTTTTGTTATTATTATTATTATTCAAAGCATAGGCGATTTGACTACGTCTTTAATGATTATTTGTAGATTTAATAGTGATGAAGGTGTTTTATTCATTCATTCGATTGGATTTTTTATCGTTAGTGAATGGAATTAAACAGTTTTTTTTTTTAAATACTAATTATTCCAGTTATTTTGTTTTTGGGAATAAAATTATTGGAAGCACCAATTAGTTTAATTGATAAAAAATTTAAAAATCATTGCCAGGTTTGAGATTCTGAAAGTTTTGTTAATAAATTAAGATTCTGAAAGAAGTTTGAGTTCAAGAGTCAACTATATAAATATTTTGTTAATCATGCTTTACATTAGAGTTACATTTTTCGGACATAAAAAATATTGATTGTAAATAAAGTGATGAATTTCAAGAGGTCAAATTTAAACACTAATCTCATTGAAGAAAAAAAAAATGAAACAATAAATAAGCTAATTTTTGTAGAACAATTTTGTTGTCTGTTTCATCTCATGGAAAAAGTTACTTTGCAATAAGATTGGTGAAATTGGGGTATGAATGATCATAAATTTAAATTGGGAAGTTTTTAATTTAAATTTTGTATCAAGTTTTCTGTTTGATTAAATGAATTTTCTGATGTCAGAAAAAGTGCTGTTGATTTATTGCTCAAATGAGCCTAAATTAAAGATTTGACGTATATTGGAAAATTTCATAACATTATTGAAGGATTAGATTATATATGAATTTTGTGCGCATATGGTTAAAATGAACATTTCTATAACTGAATAATTTCAAAATTTCTCAATTTTGATAACCAGAGGCACTTTTGAGAAAGTCATGTTGAAATGAATTAACACGTTTTGTCACATGATCATGTCTTGATCGCCACCGTTGCTAACATATACTGACTGATGTTGAACATCGTCACCCTCTTCCGTTGCTTCTCAAACATTCTCTTGGACATCTACATAAGGCTCAGGTAGTGTTCATACTTTATGATTCGATCTTCTCCGATTGAGTAGAATTTGGACTTCTACAATTATATTTGTTTTGTAGATTATTTCAATAGATTCAGATCTTAATACCTTGTAAATTTTTTTCTTAGGCATGGCACATACTACTTATAAATTTTTTTTTTATTTATATGTAGATATTTATAGGGGTCTGTGTTGAGTTGAATTTCACCAAACTTGATTCACCATTAAGTTCACAAGTTGAGCTTATACAATTGTGAGTTTCATCTCAAACTCGTATATTGTGCAAGGTTGAATTTGAACTTGAAGAGCCTTAAACTTGTTGGCGCCTGCATTTGAAGAGGCTTAACTCAAATTAAGAAATTTGGTGAAAGTAGCTCAACAATCGTAGTAAACTCTTCTCTGAACACCGTCATCCACTGCAATGGCGTCTTCAGTGAATTTTCATCATGACTTTCTCATTGTAGTTGTTTCTTTTTCAAGTGAGATCTCATTATGACTTACTCATCATTGTCATTTCTTTCTTCAATGTCTTTTCCGAGTTTCCAACACAACTTACTTCTTTTCCTCCATGCTAGTGGGATCCCATCAGTTGTGAATTCCTCATTTGCTTTGTCACCTCCCATTGCTGTTAGGGTTTTAAACATTTGGGGACCTCCAGGTCACGTGTAAAGTCTAAGCCCATTGTCAGTTTGATGAGCTAAGTTTATAAGCTTATATATGAGTTCAACTCAAGTTTGAGCTTTCTAGAGAATTAGTCAAGCCAAGCTCGAGTTAGCTAGTACTAAATACTACTCAACTCGTTTACTTCATTATAAGAATCTTTGTGCGTCACAAAAATTTTAAAAAAAAGGTGGAATTTACAAACATAGCATACAATTCTAATGCATTTACACTCCGAAAGCCTAAAATTTCATATTTACACGTAGAACTCAAATTATTTATATCACATGAAAAATAACATTATTATCACCTTTTAATGTGAAATATACATTTCCATGCATGGGCTAATGCGGGAGCTATAGTTTTATTTCAATTTATATGTCTTGGTTCGTGTGTTTTAGTTTGTTATTATGTCTCTATGTTTTAGAATGACATACTTGTATTTAAGAGAGTAGCATTTATAAATAGACTATTTTGTGTGGGCTGGAGATGCAGAGCTTTGGAGTGGTTGTAATAATATTTTCCATATCCTTCCCGTTTAAGAAGTGTATTTAGTATCCTGAAATGACACTTAGGTGGCGATCAACCCATTTTTCATTTCAGTTAATGCATTTTTGGTTCAAGCTTTTCTTCTATTTTGAAATTTCTGAAGTGTGTATATATATATTTTTAACTTGTTTCAGTATCATCTTGGTATCAGAGCACGATTCTTGCTGTCTTGTCTCTTCCTTCTCTGAGTTTTTGCCCCATTTCTTCTCCTTTTCTTTTCATTTATTTTTGAATTCTCCCTTTTTAGGAATTCTGTTCACTTCTTTTCTATTTTTATGAATTGTTATGGCTGCAATAACTATCTTGCGGTTTGCAATTCAGGTTTCCCGTGTTTGATGCAAACTCTCTAGGTATTTCTCCACAAAAGTTCCCCATCCTTGCCTGAGTTTCATTTGTCATTGCCATGGGTTTCATTTGGCCTTGTCGTGTGTTTCTCTGTTGTCTGGATTCCCTACAATGGCTGTAATTATCAGCTGTCTTGCCGTGGGTTTCCTCGGTACAACTATGGAAAGTTGATAGTCCTCCATCTTGGGCTTTTTGATTCCAATTCGAGCCCAGAAATTGCAAATAGATTTCTATCTCTACATTTGTTTGTAGTTCTTTCTACTTTCATTCATGACGCCAATTAGGAAAAATGTCTGTCCATCCCTAAATTTGGTTGTAGAAGAAATGCAACAAAAAATTCGTCTACAAACAGATTGACACTTCTTGAACAGTGAGATCTAGAAGCACGTCAAAATGAATCCGGAAATGAGCTGATCGGCGAGGAAGAAGATAACCCATTTCATCACGAGATAGGTTAGTGGTAATGAATAATTTCTACATATGTTGCGGCATGAAAACCAATAAAAACCTCCAAATCTTGGAATCAAAATCGACCTTTCTGGTTTTGATGGAAGATTGGATCACTAAAAGTTCATCAGTTGGCTACATACAACTGAACACATTTTGAAATTCAAGGAGGTGTCACAAGAACATATCATTAAACTAGTGGCAATTAAATTGAAGAATGTCTTACTTTGGTCAGAAACTTTGAAGAACATTCGATAAAAAAGAAGGAAGATCCAAGATCACTCGTTAGATCAAAATGAAGAAAGAGATGCAGATGGAAATTCTTACCTGAGCATTACCGAAATGAAGTCTTCATTCGGATTCATTGCCTTCATGAACAAGAATTGTCTGTGGAGAAATATATCGCTGAATTCGATTAGTGCAATCCTTTTGAACTCGAAGAACACATTGTTATACATTTTTTGGGTGGTCTACGACCATATATCCTTAATGTGGTTTAACTCCAACCGTTCTGGACATTAAATGACATCATTAACTTAGCGGTGAAGGTTGAAAAATAGCAGAAATTAAGTAGGAACACCCCAATACACATTCCTATCAAAGATTTGGGCATTTCTAGCAAATCAGTCAATTTCTAGGCACATGTTGATGGTCAAAATGCTGAAAACAACAGTAAAACTATTTTCTAGCTGCAAGAGACTGCTACCACAACGAGGGAAAAAACTACATCCGACATACGATGCTTTAAATGTCTTGAGTTCAACCACAGCCTCGAATTATCCTAATCGATTCATTTTTTTCATTGTTGGAGGAGGTTGATTTAGAGTAAAAAGATGTGGTAGAAGAAGAAGATACTAATCTAACGAGGGACCAAATCTGACATGTGGATGAAGGGGATTATTTGTGATATGACGTCTCCTAAGTGTCGAACAATCTTCCAATAAAAATTGGTTATGACATAACATCTTTAGAACCTGGTGCATAGTTCGGGACATGGTTTATCATCTATGGTGGATATTGTGAGAATGTAGTTGCAACAACCGTGGTGGAGAAGCTTGGGTTAACTACTCATTCTCATCTCCTTCCTTACCAACTTGCGTGGCTCATAAAGCGAGTTGAAATTAAAGTCAACCAACAATGCATGATGTCATTTTTGATCGGTTGGAAACTTAAGAAGCGTGTTTTATGTTTTGTAATTTTTATGGACGCTTGTCATATATTGCTTGGTCGGCCTTGGCAATATGATTGTCGCACAATTCATGATGGGCATGTGACAAAGGTATCAGGTACGTAGTGTTTTTGAATGTAATATTTTAACTCTAAAATATGTATTAGAAATTTTATAACTCGAGTTTTTCCACAAATTAGCACTACACAGTAGATATTTTACGCAAGTGTACGTGTCATTCAAGTAGTATTGAATTTGAGTCCAGAGTGTCGATCCCATAGAGAAGGCTGTACTTTAAAGTCTTAAGAAAAGTTCTAGCCTACTATAATGAGTTTTAGCCTAGAAGTAGAGTTGATTTAAGTTGTGCTTGTAATTTCTATCAAATTATCATTAAACCTATAGATTTACTCTAAAGTTAAATTTACTGAAGTTAAATAAGTTGAGAAAGATTGAGTTATGAAAAATACCCTCCCCTTGTAATGAAATAAGTAATTTGTGCAGGAATGGAACACTTAGAATATAAATTATAATTAGTGACAAACATGAGCATCCTCTTCTTTACGCTCTTTCAAGTGCATAAAGAAGTTTAGTTTAACTAGGTAAGTGTTTCTGCCTATCACCCTAGAAACCTCCAAGTTACCCCCACCAAAACCTATTTCCTTATCTATTTACACTGCCCTTTGGACTGCTTTTCCTTCACAAAATAGCGCAATGTGGTTTCCACTAATTGTTAAAGCCATAACCCTCTCGAATCATTATTATGGACTCACAACGAGTTTTAACATACCAACTGACCAGATTGATAAGTAAACGAAGTATGAAGTAAAAAACGATCACAATAATGAATAAAAATTCATTCTAAATGTTTCCAAATATCCTATACATACGACTACTTCAATACAAGAGAAAGGTAAAAAGGATCTACTCACAACGCATGAGGAAAACACAACAATTCATTATCTTATAATAAAAGAAATTCATACACAATAAGTTTACAACTAATATAACACAATGTAGAATGAAAAACTTATCTTTCTTCCTGAGAAAAGAAGTGAAAACTTCCCCCAAAATGATCTACTAGTGGCCTTTGCACTGCTTACATCAATCCTTCACAATTTCCTCTCAATTCTCTCTAAGAAAATGCAGAAAAACACAAAATCTAACTTTATGCTCTACTTTCCTACACACTTAGACTCTTTCTTTCACTTCACAAATGATCCTCCCTCCGTTAGAATTGTTCCCGTTCATAACCACCAAATTTGTGCATAACTACTGCAGAAACCACACATGTTAGTTCTGGCACCTTGGCGCCAGTCTATAGGGCCTAGGCGCCACCTTCTCAGGTAGGCAGGGAAAATAATTGGCTTCTAGGCGCCAGTCAGTGGCGCCATTGCGTCATGTTCTCTGTTTGTTGGACATCAACTGACATTAGGCGCCCATCTACGGTGTCATGGGGCCATGGAGCAACGCCAAGTAGCCAGAAGCTGGTGCCTAGGCGCCAACTTGTTGTTGCTCAATTGATTCATTTGCATCCTTTTCGCTCTGTTGTTGCTCCATTTTGCTCCAAATCTCCTCTCTATCATACCAACAACAAAAACATGAAAATACCTTCTTTTAAAGTACCTCATAAAAAAAAGTGTTAAATATAAAGAAAAAATAGCATGCTACAAGACATGTTAATATGCTAATGCTTATTCCTTTTTCAAGAAAGGAATTCAAACCAACTATCCTATGAAGGAGGAGATTTAGGCGTGACTGAAATCAACATTTTACACCTTCATTGCTTTTGAAAGATCTTAAGTAAACAGTTATGGGGTACCTCTTGATCATATCCGAGAGTTCTAAACAACTACCGACAATTCCTTCCAAAGTGCAGGGATTGGTACAATTGTTCGAAGATATATTTTCGGCAGAGATTCCTGCAGGATTGCCTCCTATGAGAGTGGTACAACATGCCATTGACATTGTTCATGGTTCGATCATCACCAACAAATCTGCATGTAGGATGTTTCGAAAAGAACACAAGGAACTTCAACGCCAAGTGTATAAGTTGATCCACAAAGGCTTGGTGCGATGCAGTGCTAGCTTGTGCATGGTTCCAAGGATGGGTTTGAAGATTTGATGTCTACGATGTTTATGACGATGATTATTTTTTGTCATCTAATCATTGATAGAGACCAAATTTTCAGAGTGAAAAATTGTGTATTTGCATTTTTTAGAAGAGCTGACGGTGAAGATTCTTATGCTGGTAGGATTTGTAAAGTGATCAAACTAGACAATATGCTGATTTCACTTCTCTTAGCCATCAACATCAGACCGATATACATTGTCATATGGATCCGATATCATTATTTCAACAACAACCAAGTTTAGAAGCTCAGTCACTGTATTCCGACCTCGATACGAGACAAGTTGAATATCACAAAAAAAAAAAAAACTGCACCTATTAGTCTTTGTTCTCATGAATTGATCTCAAGTGGATTGAAATGCTCCAAAATTGGAGCTTGAAGCCCCTTGATCTAGTTTTAATAGTGATAATGTTGGAAGATGCTTAGATCACCAATCTTAACCTATACGGGGATTAGAGCGACTCCATTTTCAGTGTCTTCTAGTTGGCTGCATATTATGAAACAAATTCTAAAATTGCTCTATATGAGGCAACCTTGCCAACCCCAAGAGAATGACATGAGAACTAGAGTTTTATTTTAGTTTATATGTCTTGGTTTATGTGTTTTAGTTTGTTGTTGTGTCTCTATTTTTTAGGATGATATATTTATAATTAGAAGAGTTTATAAATTTGTGTTGCTTTGTGTGGGCTGGAGGTGGGGAGTTTTTGATTGGTTGTAATAACATTTCTAGTATTCTTTACGGTTAAGAAGTGTGTTCAGTATCCTGATGTGGCGCCCAGGTGGTGATCAACCATCTTTCTTTTCAGTTGATGTATGCATTCTTTTCCTTGGGATTCTAGATCTAAGCTTTTCTTCTTTTCTGAAATTTCTCAAGTGTAGATTTTCTATTTTGCCTTGTTTTGGTATGATAGGTTTAAAGAACCAATGTGCTATGTATGTAAATATGAAAGTTTAGGTATGCAATATGTAAATACATAAGAATTGTGTGCTAGGTATGTAGTTCTCTTTAAAAAGACCACTTTCTCCATAAACTTCAAGTATGCACTCCACCTAAATGGAATTCTAAAATGACACCAGTTAGGGCTAAGACTCTAGAAATTTATGGCGAGAAGTAAGATAACATATTTGTATAAAATAAATTCCATTTAATTGAGTCATCAAAGTCTATCAATTATTGATATTATGAGAGGTGTCCAAAAGATGTTGGAACAAGTTCATCAAGGATAGCAAAGGATTATAGGTTAGTTGGACAACACACAAATATTATGTTGAACTAATAATGCCGCGTAGATCTTAGTAAGGCTATAATATAAGAGAAACTTCAAAATGATGGTTATAAGAAATTGCGTGGGTGCTCTAAAATTAACGAGCCTTGATCTATTATTGTTGTTACAATATGCAAACTCCATGTTCTATGATAGTATTCACTTGTGTTCAATCGCTTTTGAGAGCCAAAATATTTAAACTTGATGCTCCTCTATCTTATGAGTATGATTCTCCAAGATGAGTCTAAGCACACATTAGCTAGATTATAATTATGACATTTTGAATAAACGAGTGTTGGAGCGAGATGATTTATTATTGTGGGCATCGCGCTCGTTAACCATTGGTCACATATTTGTAAAATGAGGAAAATGCATTCCCATAGATGGCAGCAATTTGTTTCATATTGGAATTTTTTGCCTTAGTTAAAAGAATTTCAAAAGCGCATCCAAATTCTTTTGATGGAAAACCTTAAATAAATGATAGCAATGACCTAATCGAAATGATCTATTAAATAAGATTAGAAAAACTTACTTTTAAACTTATTTAGATGAGACAATTACAAAATATAAGGATTACTAGCTTGATTTCAAGTAATGGTGGAGTATTCTAAAGAATCAGAGGTGGATAATTGTGATAAGGAGATTAATCACAGCTATATAATGCTAATCAAGCTATAATGTTGAAGTAATGATGGTAAGATGTAACGTTAAAGAAATGATAGTTATGCAATGATGGTTGGATGATATTGATGGAGCCATGTCATGTCGGTTTGATGATGACAATTGGGAGATTATGGTTGTTAGTAGTGATTATTAACATCAATCTTCATATTTATAAGCTCTTTTTTCTTCTCTAATATGAAAATGAAGGTCAACTTATAAACCATTTTGGTAATTTTACCTAAAATCTTCAAAATTTTCATCAAATGACATATGTATTACTTTTAATTATAGATTTTTTTAGGCATTTCAGTGCCATAATAATATAGAAGTTGAACAATCTTGAACTTTTTGGATTTTTTTTCATTGAGTTATTTATTTTGATTATAATTCGTAAATTTAGGAGATTATTTCATTTTTAAATAGGGTTGAAAAATTTTAAATTATGTTTTAGTGCTTGATTTGGACTCATTTGGTGCATCTTATAAATCGTTCATTTTGATCAAAATAATATTAAATCTAACTTCAAATGATAATTTAAATTCCAAAAGTTTTGAATTTAAATATTTCATTAAGACTTATATTTGATTAAATACATTTTTTTTGACTATAAGTGTCAATATGCATTTTTTTTTTCAACATGACATTTAAAAAATATATGATATGATGTGAGTGAACAAAATATACTTTCAACTAAATCATTTTGCCTTGTGGGCTAAGCCTAGGCTTGATATAATTAGTTGCTGATGAGGTCAACTCAATGATCTGTTGAACCAAGGTTTAACCAACTCTAAATTTACATGTTAGCTCTTATCTTAGCTCATTTAAAAATCATTAATGCAAAGTACACTTAAAATACATAAGATAAATTGAATTTGTAAGTGTAAAATTACTTATAATACTAGTTTTTTAAGTTATATTTTCAATTAAATTTTCGTTATTTTTACCTAGTTTATTATTTTATTTGCTGACAAGTTACAAAGTAGCGTACTCAAATAAAAACTCAATTAACTATGTTCGAGCTAAAGATGAGGAGGTGCTTGGTTCAAGATGACGAGCTCAATTGGTTTCAAGGCGTTGCTTAGTTCTTTTAAGTAAAGAGAGGAGGTGCTTATAGTTAGATTTCCTTTTTTTTTTTTTTTTTTTTTTTTTTTTTTTTTTTAAAAGCTACTATTTCTTGTCTTTATTGCGCTTACTAGCCGATTTAAAAAGTTAAATTAAATTCTAATGACTCTTATCTAACCAATAATTAGCATAACCAATCATGATTGATCAACAATTATTTTCTAATTATTTTTATTAATGTTTATCCCTCTTGCAAAGTTGGAGCTTGGAAATAATAATTGATGTAAAATTTTTATAGTTGAGCATCTCTATGAAAACGAATCAAATTTCTAATTTTATAAAGCGGAATGGCAGTTTTCTGTGTTTTTGTACTAGACATTGGAAAAATTATTCCATACGGACACCGCATGCAGGAATGAATGCATGTGGTGTTCGATCTACACCGCTCATCACACTCCATCAAATTTTTTTTTTTTCAAAAAAAAAAAAAACATGAAAATGGGGCTCACTGAAATACAATTTTTGCTGTGATGAGCGTCCGTATGGAATTATTTTCTATACATTGTGGCTAATTATTAGTATTTAGGGGTATTTACATCCATACCAAACCATTCTTATGTATTTATATATCACACCCAAAATTTTCTTTTTACAAGTATACACCCCAAATATTTGATATTACATTAAAAAAATCACTATTTTAACTTCTAAAAGTTCATTACATAAGAATTGAGTGTATGTAACCATTCCGAGAAATTATTTTGAAGTGTTGTATGGTGTTGTTCCAATGTTTTATAGTGACCTTCTGCAATGATATCAGAATTTATTTTCATTATTTATGATAAAAGTTAACGTTATTATTACTGCTTAGATTTTACATTTTGTATGATGAAAGTTAAGGATCTAAATTGGTCTAGCCCAAGGTGGAGGCTGTCGACTTGCCTCCACGAGAACCAGTGAAGGGGCTAACCTCAAGCACCCACTCAAGCAAATTGGCAAATAGCAACACATTTAGGAGGAAAATTTCCATAAAATATGCCCACAAATTATTGATGAATTTTTCATTAAAAATAGTACCAACTAATTATGGATGGATAATCTATTGACAAAATCTCTATTAATGATATTTCAATTAGGCCCAATTTGGGACAGGAGTTGAGTCATCCCCTTGGTTACTTTATTACTCTTCTTGAGTCGACGTTCTTTCCATGTCTTATCCTCTCTTCTTTCTTAATAATATATCAGATAAAAGTGAAATATGTGTTATTCAAAATGGCTTGTTGTTCGTGAACAACTCGTGTTTGGCTCGTTCGCTACATTAATGAGCCGAACACGAATAAAGATTTCATTTTTCGTGTTCGGCTCGTTTTGACTCGAATATATACATACATACATATATATATATATATACA
>NW_018165720.1:194270-212565 GCF_001263595.1 Phalaenopsis equestris | reverse complement strand
TATATATATATATCTATTGATGAGTAGTATTTTAAGAAAATTAATTGACTACAAGGCTACAAAGAATTATAATCAATTAAAAGTAATAATTAAGAAAATATAAAAAAAAATTATTAAATTAGATTCAAATGTTGTTTTTAAATCTTGTCTCAACCCTTAACATCTTATGACTACGTGATCAGAGATGCCAAAAATGACTCATTGTTTTTGAACAGCTCGTGTTTCACTGGTTAAGCAAACGAGCAGACTAGGAGCTGTGCCTGGGCTCGTTGGTGTTCTGCTCATTTACACCCCTAATTTCCTCATGTTTTTACATCATTTTAACTAATATTATGCTTAATAAATTTATTTTTATCTTATGTAGAGGATAAAGTAAACAGAGAATTTGGAGCAAAACACATAAAGACGAACACAATATAACGAATTCAGACGAGCAAACCTGCACCGCCAATACAGTGTACCCACTTTAACTTTGGTGAACGCCATGTTCAGCGCCCTCGTGCCCAATGTAAGGCACCAGCTCCATTACCACTCATGAGACTGATCTTAGGGTATCATGGGAGGTTGGAGGCTGTAAGAAAATTAGAGTTTTGATTAGAGAAAGCTCTCCCTTTAGGATTGAAACCTCAAGAGGAGTTGCTTCTTTTGAGTTTCTTGTGAGCTATTGAGAGATCTATTATATGAGAGAAAAATGGGCTACCCTTTTGGAGAAGATGAGTTTTATCGTAAGTTTTTAATTTTGTTTATTTCTTGCAATGATGATCTGCATGGATTTTGTGTCTATAGTTTTCTTGATAATGTGTGACTAATTTTTTATTCATGTCTCTGTGGTGTAGAGGTAGTGGTTTTTTTTATGGTCTTCTGAGATGTTTTTCCTGTAGGGTTTCTTGTGCTTTCATGGCCTATATTGTCGACTAACCTATAATCTTAATTTACTCATAGTCTGACAAACTAGAATGTTAAATGTTTTGTGAAATTACGACTTCTAATTGTTGCATAGTGGGACCGAAGGTTTAACAATGGAATTTCGAGAGAATAAACATATTCCAATGGAATTATTCAATCTTTCTGGGGATCGAAATAATCACGCGGGATGCCATGGGGATTGAGGAAGCCTCAAGTTCATGTGTTCCAGGCTTCTTTTGACCTAGACATAAGCATAAGGATTAATAAATCCCTGATTGACAACAATCACGTAGGAAAACATTTAGAAAATCCACGATCACCACCATCTCCGAATCACAGAGGCATGAGTCTTATTTATGTTGAAAGAACTTTTAATATTTTTACCCGCCTGTTCTTTCTTAACTACATGTGATTTATTCTGCTTCATTAGGCTTAGGACTTAATAACCTTCTTTGTGAAACCGCCAAACTAGATTCATGGGATTCGTAAACTAGCGATTTTTCTGCTGGAATAATTATTAGACTTTCTCTGTGTGACCAATACGCGATACATTTTAATTTTAGTTTTACTACACATGTATACTTGCGTATGCTGCCAACTTACTTCATGGTGAGTTTTGGCACGTCAGTATCATCCATAACAGTTGAACTGTGGAGTGCAGATGGCAGAGATTTATCTCTCTAATATAATGAGCCGCATTCGAGCTATGCCAAAATGGCTGGCCAATAAAAAAAAATCCACCAACCATAACCTTTCCTCTTTCGCATGGGTACTATAGCCACCGCCTTTCTTTCTATTAGGGTAGAAACTTTGTTTTTTTTATTTAGAAGTTTAAATTATGCAAATAATTTTTGGTGGATTAATAAATTTTAGTTTATTGGTTAGTTAAATTTATGCAGTGTTTTTTTCTTCAAAATAGTTGATTTGCTTAAAGTTTGTGTATAAAATATATTTAATTATTAGTAAATATCAAATTTTGAGATGTTTAGAAGTTAATTTTATTAATAATGTGTTTATGCTATCATCATATTTTTTGTATGTTATTAAATATTCATGTCTTATTTGAGTCTTAGTAGGGATATTTATATTGTTATATTATTAAAATGTAATATTATAAATTTTTATTTATTAACTACAAAAATATGAATATACTAATGTATCATACTTGAATGTATCAAAGTATACTTTTAAGAGAAGGGTTTAATAAATAAATTTGATAACAAAAATTAGATGAATTTACACTACTATTGCATCCTTGAGGAGTGAATAAATTTTACATAATACGGATGCTGAGCGTGCTTTAGGGAGTTAAATATGACAAAGTAACTAAATGAACACTGTCACGCCCGTGACAAGGAGAGGAATACCCACGCCCTTTAGGGATAGGTAGCACACACACACCTAGGGGAAGCACACCCACTCTACCTTACCAAGCGTCTGAAATGCCCTTGACGCAACCCAATGTGCCCATGTCGTCCCTCTGTGCACGATGCTCTGTTTTGTGAATGGATGAAATTTGAAGGATTTCTTGTCGAATATGAGCCCTAACTATATAAGAACACATAATTGAACTTTAAGGGGAACACTTGACTATCGAAACTTCCTCTTTTATTGGTTTTAGAAGAGTCTTTGTAAACCATAGAGTTTTCTTCATTGGTTCTCTCTTGAAGAAGATTTCTATAGAGAGTTATGTGAGAGAATTTTCACGTATTGTAAGGAGCGATTTGCTTGGGTATGAGTTTTTTATACCTTCTTATGTTGTTTTTCTTAATCTTTTTAATGGAAATCCCAATGTTTTCTTCCATCATACATAGTAACTAATTCTCTTTAATACTTCTATGATGTATGCTTGTGCTTGATCAATAGTTTGATCAATAAGTCTTTCCTAATGTTTTTCCGTGTTTTAGATTTCATATGTTGATTATTTAATATTCCAATCGTTGTTTACTCTTGATATGACTAATTAGGAAGTTAAAATCTCTTGTGATCTAGAACTTTTAACTTCAATGGAAGAATAAGTATGGCAACACACATTAACCTAGTGAAATGTACTTATTGCCAATAAGAGAGTATAACGTAGAATTGGGTTTATAGGATTTCTGGAAAACCTTGCATAGTTAAGCCCCCTTAAAAGTAATACAGGTTTCCAGTATAATCTAGACATAGGCTAAGGAGTTTGTTCCTAGTCATAAAAACAATATAGGAAACTCATACATAAAACATCGAGGAATCATTAAACCAATTTCACAGGAGTATGCATCTCTTACCTCTGAAAACTCCAATGAAACTTAGTTTTATTTCTAATTTATGCATTAGAATTTTACAATTTTTTACTTTCTACAAATTCCAACCTTCAAACTAGACTTAGCAGTTTACTTAACTAGAACCTAATATATTAGTAAAGCTGACAAGTTTTTTTTTTGAGCTCGATACATAGATTTTAAATTTTGTATATTACTTGATTGATATGTATAATTGTGTGATTGACCAATTTCTTTACAGCAATTATGGACATCAAGTTTTTGGTACCATTATAAGAAAAACAAGTAAAATTTTCTAAATTTAGGAAAATTTTAGTGAAACATTTTGATTTTAGGTTTGAACTCTTTCTTTTTTTTTACTTATATGTGCTCTTTTCATAATGTCATTCTGTTATGTGTTTTTGAAAAATTCAAAATTAAAAAAAAAAGTTGCATCATTGTATTTTTGTTCGTATGTTTGCATGTTAGTTGTTTTTAACGTTTTACTTTTTGTGTTTGTAGTTTCTATTTTTTTTTTTGTTTTGTATTATATTAGGGTCACTTGTAGGAAAATCATTGTTGCATATGTAGGCGTTGTTTAGCTGAACTAATACCCTTTGACGCTGAAATTGAAAAACGCTAAAAAAATTTAAAAATTCTAAAATCTCAAAAGAATCACTTTGAAATCATCTAATACCCCTTAGGGAGTATGCTAGCCCGTCGATAGAGGAAATCCATCTGAGTGTTAAATATTGTACCATAGAAGCTAATACATTAATTTGAGACCTACAATCATCCAAATGATTCAAAATAACCCATTTAGAGGATCACTAATTGAGGATCCAAACCATCATTTGGCCAACTTCATAGAATAGTGTGTCATATTTAGGTATAATGGTGTACCCAATGATGTTGTTAGAATAAGGCTATTCCCTTTCTCACTTAGGGATAATGTCAAGATATGTCCAACCTCCTTAAACTATGATCAATCACCATTTGGTCTGACTTGGCTCAATAATTCATGTCTAAATATTTCCCTCAATCCAAAATTGTTAAACTTAGGAATGAAATCACTTTCTTCATTCAGCTAGATGGAGAGCTAATTTATGAAGTTTGAGAGAGATTTAAAGAACTACCAATGAAGTGCCCACGACATGCCCTGTATGGCTGGCTACTTATACATATGTATTACGATGTGCTAGTGGGATCCTTAAGATAGATCATAGACGCTGCAACTGGATGTTCCTGCTTTTCTAAACCATTTTATGATGCCTATGAGTTGATTTAGACAATGCCTATTAATAACTTTCAATGGCCTTCTGAGAGTTACACCTAAGAAAGTAGCTACTGCGCATGAGACTAATATACTAACTATCTTAGCCTCACATGTTACTACGAGCTGTAGGAAGTTAGAAAATTTTGTAATGAATTTAGTGCCAGGATCCTTACTCTCTTAGGGGACGACTCATAGACTACTAGGAGATCTAGCATTTCCTTAGAGATCATGTATGTAGTACGATACCAGTTAAACAATCCTTATTTCAAAACATATAAACCAAGTTGGAAAATTACCTCAAGTTCAATTAGAACAGTAACAACTCAAATATAGGAAACCAGTAGGGGAGGCACTCATTCCAACTTTGTAGAAAATTGGAACCACTAAGGCAGTAGTAACACAAGGTGAACAAACCCACCGAGATTCACCTTGAATTCTTAGTTTTAGAAGAAGAGACCATCTTTAGAGGAGATTGATTAGATGAGGAGCTGACTACAATGCCAAGTTGTAGTTATAAGGAACATGAAGAATCAAATTGGAAAGTTAGTTAATTCATAGTAATATACCCTAAAGGATGCTCCCTAGTAACATCAAAGTGAACCCAAAGGATTAGACCATGGAATAATGTAAAGCCATCAAAGTGAGAATGGAGATAAAGTGAGAATATATCCCTATGTAGGAGAGTAAACATGTAGAGCTAAATCCTGATTTCGAAAGACCGAGTGAAGAACCTGCCTTAAATTTAAGAAATTGACCCTCACCTTATATGATTATGTAAAAGAGACCAGTGTTTGTTTTATTTATGATTTTATTGAAATAAAGGACCACACATATCTCTAATATTTAATTATATAGATAACCATACATGAAATCAAAAGTAATATATCGACTCGAAAGATAGAAATATCATTTCATGATGATTCAATTATTTAATTAAAGGAATTTTGGATATCTATGTGATCTACATTTTAACCAAAAATTCGTTCTCCTACCTAATACGAAGATTAGATAAGGTTTAAATTAATCAGGGTTGTTAACTTCTTATGCAACCTCTATAGTTAATTTCATCTTAAGCAATGAGGTTGCTTAAGAAAACTCACCATTAAGTTTGCAGTTTAGTATTCAAGTAATTTCTACGTTTAAAGTTTCCACAATTGATTATTAAGAGTGTCAAATAAGACATCTCAAAAGTGGAACAATTATCCATGAAATCTAAGGGAGAAAAAGTAAGAGATGTCAAAAATATTAAGAGACTCAGTGTCATCTCCTATCATATTATTCAACTTTATTAATTTTGATATATATTTATTTGATGGTGAAGTTAGCGTTTTATTAGAATATTATGAATTATAACACACGATATATGATTGTGAAAAAATCTAAGAGGTGAGAATTTACATCGTAACTAGATGAATGACTTCAGAATCTTAAGACTAACACGAGGTTTACTGGAAGAAGTAAAATATCAGAGTGAAATCTAAAGAGAGAAAATGCAACAAATGAAGAACTTATTGTTCAACCTTATAAAGGATCAAGTAAGCCCGACACGATTGGACTTACAACCCTGCATGAAATGTATTGTCAGCTAGGCCCAAGGAGTAAAATCATGCATGAATGGTCTCATGAAGTGCTCGATATGATGGAATGATATTTATTAGAAAAAGTAGGACTTACAAATTGACTATAAAAATTAAGATGACTAAGTATGAATGGTTGCCAAATTTCATAAAATTAATGCAAATTTATTTTTTTTTAATTTAAAATTTAAAATTTCTCTAGCTCACTAAAATCAAGTGTTTTCTTATTTTTTTGTTAACTCTTAGTATTGAGTGATAAAATAAGTTGTGTAATAGGTATCTTTATTCTTGATGATGAATATGGTTTTGGTTCTTTTTAAAACTCGGAGTCGCCAACTTGTCTTTGTGTATGTCGTCGTTATATGATTTCCCTTTCCAAATTAATCTTCACTCTTATCTTATAAAATAATATGAAATTGGAAAAGATGAGATACATAATGAAAATGAACAAACAAATTTTAAAAGAAAGATGGAAGGTATATGTATAGTAATATTTGTGTGATAGATCAAGAGTATATGTTCGAATATGATCGAACTGAAATACCTCGAAACAAGACATTCATAAAAAATTCCTACATAAGCCACCAATAACCAAAGAACCAAAAAGAATATTTTGTTCAAGAACACTTTCAAAGGAATGTATCCCCTTGTTTAATAACATCTTGGGGGATATCAAAAGACCCTAGAGTAAAATGAGTCTTACTTACATTTTTGTGATAATTGGTAAATATGTCAACAAAGGAATGGTTATTTTGATTAAGAACATCCTAATGTTTTCAAAGCTCTAGCTAAGCCAAAAGGAAAGAGAGTGAGTCTCTCAGATTCCAAATGGGTAGTGGCTCATCGACATACAAGGCCTAAGAAATAACCGAGTCGACTCATAGGATCAACACTTCACTTCCAAGGCCTAACAAGGCCATAAAGGTAGAGGGTGAATGCCCTTTTCTCAATTAAGTGGCAACCTATCCACAATCAGGGCCTACGAGATGACATCAAGGAAGTCACAAATGACAACAGGGCTCAAAAGAGCTCAACAAAGAAGAGGTGGAGTAATCTTAATCACGTAGAGATAGCTAGATCAGGATACCACAGATCTGTCATACCAAGCTATTAGGACCCTAAGTCTACTTGGTCATGAATGTAGTCTACCCAACATAAACAAAGATCCCTTGTCAGTAATCCGCAAATTGTGCCATCCAATTGAATTGCTAGCCCTAAGGTAAAAAAACTCTAAATCCTATGAATCTATGAAGGTAGAGCTCACAGAGGTGGAACTTATAACTGTTGGAGTGACGAGGAAGCCATTAGAAAGACAATAAAAGAGAAGTGTAACTACAAAGCTAAAAACACTCCCATAAATGACTTATACTATGTTTGGGTCAGAGACGTCTCTAACACTCTAAACATACTAGACAACCACCTAAGTATAAAATTTATGCTTGGCCATTTTGGTTGAAAAAGCATGGGGACTTCTTAGGATATGCAATTTGATGCTGTTATCAAAAGTCTTAAGTGTGGGGGCTTATTAAATATGAATAGGGATATATCCATGCATGCAACCCATTTTAAAATCGATCCAAAGACTATGCAGAAAAGTAAAGTGCAAGTTTTAAATAGTTGAAATATTTTAATCATAAATTTTAATTAATCTTAATCTTTTATTATGATTTTTGTGAAAAAAATATATTTTAGGGTCCTTAAAGAGACTAAAGTATATTTCATAAGATTCCCAGGCAATCCACAATCAAAGAAAGAGGAAATGGGCAACACACTGAGCAAGAAAATTCAAGCCAAACATATAAATAGTAAGAAAGTTTGCATGCCACTAGGTCGACAACATATCCCAAAAAAGAAAAAAGGTGGTCAGGCTCCACACATACATGTCTGGTTCAAAATATTATACATCAATATATTAAGAGATGAGACTAGTTCCCGTCACATGGTTCCACACCTGAAGTGCCTTAGAAGCTGTACCTGTATCTTATTTTCACTACAGACTCTGTCCTAGGACTCTAAAAATTACATAATAAATTAAAAAAAAACTTGACCTGCATGAAAATCAAGTTAACATAAAGCTATCTACATGAAACATAGTGAACCATGTGCGATGGGAGGAAAGCTTAACAACACTTGCAGAAAAGACATTAGCATAAATCATTACGGCTCATCTCTGTTGGACATGGATTCCTACAAAAAGACTGCTGACATGCCTAAAGTATGTTGCTTTAATTCGTACATTTAATGCTTATTTTTATTGATATTATACTTTAATGAAGGTATTTTTGATGTTTTTGGTTGTAGGTACATGTAATAGAGTAAATGGAGCAAATAGAGTGAAAATGGAGCAAATTAGAGTCAAATGAAGCAAAAAGGCCAATGTTAATCTGACACCGAACAACAGAGAGTCTGCGCATAGGAGTCGATGATGGTTATCTAGAAGATCCATTGAATTTGGATGAATTTTTAATAGGTGTTTGAAGAGACTCTTAGAGATTTTGAGAGCTCTATTTAAAGGGACTTCTGAAGATTCAAAAGAGAGACTTTTGGGAGGAGGAAAAGAGAGACTTTTGTAGAGAAGTGGATTCTTCCTATAAAGGAGAAATTCTTGGAGGCTTGCTTTGGAATTGGAGGAGAAGAGGAGAAGTGAGAGATATCTTCTTGACTATAGATTCCAAGTAAGTTTGGAGTGAATTGTAAGGAGAGTGAGTGATTCAAAGGAACTTGAATGATTGCTTGGGAAAGAATTTAAGATAAGTTGTGTACTTCTTGTATTGTAACTTTTATTTATCTATAAATCCATTTATTTTTTTCTTACATATGAGATTTGAGTAGTTTCCATTGTCTTTCTCCCTACAATGAGGAAAAATTATGTGTAGGAATGTAGTTTAGTAGAAGTGCTTTTAAAATTTCATAAATTGTGATGATTCAAACTCTATGCTCCATTTACTTGTCAATCTGACTAATTGATTTGTTAAAATTTATTTCAAAATGTAGTGACCGAAAATGGGCTATCTTCCAACATAGTAAGAATCACATTTAGCCTCATGGATGAGAATGTAGTCATTGAGGTTAAGTGCAAATAAATATGAAAATAAGTTTTGATGGACGTAGAATTGGAGAGTTTAGAGTGACAGACTAAAATCCCCAATTTAGTCCAGATTATTTAAAATCAAAGCGAGATGTTAGCCCTTAAGAGAAGGGAAGTGGGAACTTTGGATCTTTCCAACCTAACCACAGGTTTAGGGATCAAACTTTGGATTAACTAATGTTCTTTATGCACTCGAGGGCAGATCAAGGCAATTATTATAGAGAGGTGTTGGGAAGTGGTTTTCTACACCATTATCACTGATGTGATCTCTGTTGTGAAAGAGTTTTATGCAAATCTTCATGGATTAAATCAAGGATTGGTTTATGTTCAAAGTATGTTAGTACCTTTCACTCCTTCAAAAATCAATTAGTTGATCGTGGTGGATGGCATGCCAATTTGCCAATTTGCTAACTTTACTCTGACTAGAGACAATTTGACTGAGATCTTCAGATTCCTAGCAAACAACGATGAATGTTGGAAATATAGAAGCAATTTTAAGGTTACGTTTTCTATTGAAAGATTAAATTCATCCTCCATGCCTTGGCACTTTTTATTTATGCTAAATTATTTCCTACCCCGAACATCAAGGAAGTGACAAAGGAAAGTGCAATCCTTAATTACTGTATTCAAATGGTAAAACCTATTGATGTGGGGGAACTTATTTATATATCTGTCATTAGAGTTGCACTCAATGGATTTATGACTTGGCTTGGAAACCCTGTAGTTATTTTCTCACTTTGTAGTCAAGCTCAGGTCCCTTATGAAAGTTGGGAAAAGATACTTCTTCCTTGGAAGCCGATGGACCAATCTATCTTAAGGTGTGACAACATCGATCTTTGTATGGCGCATGGAGGAAGTTCTTATATGGATCAGTATTCTTGCCCTCCCACATCATCAACATCTCGACGTGCTGATAGTTTGACAAGTATCTTGGAGGCAGTGCAGAATATAAAGAAGGATGTCAGTCACCAAATTGGGAAGAAGTGAAATTTAATTTAACATGTATATTATAATGTTGGAAAGTAATATTTTAATTTTTAAAAATACGCAACCGAACCAATCCCATATATACAATAGTTTAGATAAACGAGCACAACACAATAAGTAATTTATCTACCCCGAAGGATAGACATATTACTTACTAGTGATGCTCGATTAAATAAACTAAATAATTTATGACATCCAATAATTTCCCCCTATCTAATATAAAAGATTAGATAAGGTTTATATTAAGTTGTGTTCTAAAGTTTTCTATAAGGGCAAGCCCCTATAGTTAATTACATCTTAAATGGCCGAGGTGACATAAGAAAACTCTTGATTTAAATTAGAAAGTAATGTCTTCAAGAATTTCAAAAGGGTAGGACTTTTCAAAGGTCAGACAAAGGAGTGCCAAATGGGCAAAACTCAAGTTTAGAACAATTATTATGGAAGCCAATGAGAAAAAACTAGAGGAAGCAACGAATTATAAGGAGAACCTCAGTGATTTCCCAGATTATCCTATGGTTAGGCTTCAATTTTAGAGATATATTATTAAATAATTTATTATGCCAATTTATTATTTAGGGCTTACATTTTCATGACACAATCATACAAATAACCTAGAAGATAAGAGGATTTATGTCATAAAGAACAACAACCTCGAGCCTAAAGTGAGTTAGAGCTTAAATTGCACAAAATGATTATTCAAAGACCTAAAGATAAGGTGAGGATTTATGTTGCATTACGTAAACAACCTCAAAATCCTATGATTTGTTATTTAAATCTAAGGAAAAGATTTGTTGTTTTAGATCCACTTGCTTTCTTGAAGTTGTTCTTCTGTACATCCTCATCATGCTGCCCATGAAGTTAGCTCCAAGCTCTTTGTTGAAGAAGCCAAGCTCTTTGTTGAAGTAGCAATCTTAAGATCTAAGGTTCAAAAGGTTTTATCAGGTATGTTTAAGTGACAAGCTTTGGTTTTGTTCAAGCATTATTGGGGGGAGAGGAGTTAAAGTTGATTAGAGCGACACTAGTTAGGATCCCACGGTTCCCTTGTTATGGTAGCACTATTTTCTTTTGAATTTACTTAGTTAAAAAAAAAAATTTAAGCTCATTTAAACTGGAGAGATCTCATTAGTAACTATGTGTTATCTCATCTGAGGGACTCCCGTAAGTTCAAGAGGATGTTATGAAATTGTTGTTTTGTTGTTCTGGTTCTGAAAATGTTATTTTAGTTTTTAAAATGGTTTTGTAATTTTCAATTTTAATAAAGTTTTATAGGCAAAGTAAGTGAACTCAGATAAGAAAAATGATGTAAAGTAAATGAATAAAATTGCATTGCATGAAATATAAATGCGTACTTTAGCCTCAACTAATGTTGCATGATCAACGTCATAAAGCATAATTTATTTGCAGAAAATTTAAATAAATTACAGGAAAGTAAAAGAAAATATCCAATATGAGAAAAAGTCAGAAAACATGTCATAACAAAACAAAAGTAAAAGAAAACTCGTAGTGACATATGGAAGACCAAAATAGGGTGTAAGACATTAGTAAAGGTGTGGGCTCAGAGTTGAACTGTGTGCTTCCTGACCTTAAGTAAGAATTACCAACCCGTTGATCTATGGAGAGCAGTCCTAACCTTGATCCAAGTGATTAATCGTGGACCTTTAGAAATTTTCATTTTGAATTGAATTTTCATGCATATAAAATTTACTTTATCATGTAAAAGAGATTTACGTTTAAAACATTTTGTGGAGTGGTGCAGTCCACAGGTTATTAATTTAATCGTTTAGGACTACAAACTACTTAAGATCGAGGGCAATCATCTTCTCAAGAATCGTCGAGTAGTATCATCGGTTCTTATCCTCTCATTTTATTAAAGGTCCTTGAGGTATGATATAATATTCTAAAATCCCACATCATATTCCTCATTTTAACACACATTAGCATTATCGTCATTGCCCTAACCATCTAGGCGTCAGACTTACAAATGCCTGATGATCCATATGTGGCAGAAACAAATATCCCCAGTTGCTCACAACGATTTAAATACCTTAAAGAAGACTCAAATCCTTGAGTATTGGGTCAATTAATGTAGGATAAGTAGTGTAGAGTATTTTTATTGATTTAGGTGAATTAACGGGTTCCGAGGCATAACTTGGTGGGTCTCTAAAAGTTTTAATGGATGATTTTCTTGAACAAAGAATAATAAGTTCACTGTCCTTCAAAATATCTCAAAATATCCAAAAGTTTATAAAATTGTTCGGGGCATAACTATAGACAACTTTTACAACCTCTTGAATTACTTCGAGTTCGTTTGAACTTATTATATTATTCAATTTATCACCCGAAGTTAGATTTAGTTTCAAAGAATTAATACACCATATGCTCAGCGAACATTAAAATTTTAACTATCCCAAGAATGGGGTACTCAAACATTCACTTTATGATTTATTTAAGAATTATGTAAGTAGATGCCCTAGGGCAAGCCTAAGTAATCAAGGATCTTGTACCCACCACTAAAGTTGGGCTTGTAGTGTTTAAGAGTATTCAAGTATTAATCATGTTCCTCTTTCTAAACCTCATTAAACAAGTTTAAATAAAGCCTAGCTTACTACTAAACCCTTAAATCCAATCTCGGGGTAGGTTTTCAATAATAAAAAATGTTGAATTAAGTGAAATTCAATTCTCATTAAAGCTCATGTTATCATCTAATCACCAGTTAGGGGCTTCAAATAAGTAAATTATTATCTTCCTAGCTTAAGCCCACTTCCTTAGGATTATCCAATTGAATTATCCTCTGAGTCATAACAATTTATAAAATTACAAGTTCACCCGTATCATAAAAAAATATAACAAGTCAATTTCTACCTCTTAACCCATTATGTTTTAAACATTCAAAAGTGTTTATTATGGTCAAAGTTACCCATTTACCCTTTGATTAACCCAAAATTTAATTATGGTATTAAAATCTTAAAATTACCATTTTGTCCCTAGGGCTCACCACCGCATAACTCATTAAATACAACTCAAATGACTTTAAAATTCTTAAAGTACCCAACTCATCGGTCAATTAAAATATTAGAGAGGAAATTATGTTTTTTCTAATATTTTTTTTATTTTATAAAATTATTTTAGCTCAAAAATATGATTTTCAATGTTAATTTATTTAATAAATCAAAGTTAGATTTTTGTTCACAGGAAAATTATTGGAAGTTCACATAGATCAGAGGACCACTTGGACAAATTTCCATAATTATTCAAAGTTCACAAAAATATGATTTTCAGTGATTAATTAAATAGAAAATATAATTTAATTTAAAAATTGCTTTTTATATTTTTGTTAAATCTCTCTAAGTTCAGAGAACTCAGAGAAATAAACTTTTCTTTTTTACAAGTTTTATTTTATTTATTATAACTATTTTTAAAGGAAAATTGAGGAAAATACATTATTGACATTTAAAAAATACATAACTAAATTAGAAAAAAAAATTAGGAAAAATATTTTAACGAATCCCAAGTGATCAAAAGAACAATTAGGAATAAATTTTTTGTCATTTTTATACTTTGTCAATTTTTATATATTTTTAATTTAAAAAGTAGCTAAAAAAATGAACTATTTATTTTAAAATAATTTACATTTTTCTTAGGTGCCCTCGATCACAAGGAACTCAAAAAAACTACTTTTTTATAATTTTCTTAATTATAGTTTATTTCTTATAATTATTTTGATGCAAATATCCCATTTTACTTGAAAATAGACTTTAGTGATCAAATCTATTCAAATTGGCTTCAAATTTTAACAGCGGGTTAAAATCATCATTATATACAATGTGGAATCATTTTTTGTAATTTTTTTATATTATATTTATTTTAATTTTAGTGAGTTAAAATATGCATAAATATTTAAACTTAATTTATTTTTTTCCTAAGGTCCACTGACCACAGAGAGCCTACCAAAACAAATCCCATAATTTTTTTACTTATATTTTTATTTATATGCTTATTATAAGCAAAAATAGGTATCTGGACTTGAAAATTAGGGTTTCAAACTTAGAGGTGTCCTCTGACTTTGGAAAAATCAGAGAACACCCTTACTGACATGATGAATAAACCCCTCAAATTTCAAGTCATAGTGATTATTACTTATTTAATCAAAATTATAACATTTTAGAGAGTATTTAATTAATTAAAAATCAGAGACAAGTTAAATAATTTTTATTTTTGTTCCACATTTTCTCATACTTTCACTAAGCAAGAGGGTATTTTTATTTTATTATTATTATTTTATACACCATGTTATGATTTTTTAAAGTTTTTGAATTTATTTAAATAAAAAATACCCTGTTTATCTACTTATCCACGTGGTGGCCTGCTCTTCCTAGGCAGCTCCGAAGACTCACGCGACACATTTTGATTCGTTGTGCTTTACACCTCGGTCTGCCACGCGTCTCGCTGTTCACGAACAGATCTCCCATTCGACTTCTCCTCCGTTGTTGGATCGAAACACGTGCAAATGAATGACATCCATTCTAAATCAAGAACCGTCCACTCTAAAATGCTAAAATCTCTCTGGATACTCAATCAAATTACATGGGGTTTGGTCCAACAGATTCATCTAATTGAGACAAACACATCTATATGACTAGATACATATGAAATTAACATTCTCGTCACAATTGTTGAAACTGAAGGGATTTTTAGAGTTTTTGAATTATAACTTATCCCAAGAGGTGAAGCCCTGATTGGGTGCTTATGGAAGCTTCAGTAGAATCCAACGAACCTCCTTGAAGTGTTGGTTTGAGATGGTGTAAGGTCTAGGTATGATTTTGACCAGCAGGTCATGCGACCTTGGTCTAGGAGTGGGTTAGAGTGCTCAACAGAGAGGGGTTTTGATGGGGAACTTTCTCTTTTGGTATGGGGAAGCTCAAGGGTGGTTCAATTTGGAGTTTTGTAGAGTGACAGAAAAAGCCATGGATTTAGAACCCAAAATTAAGCTCAGGCAGTATATTTAGAACCCAAAAAATGGGGACCAAAATACTCTTCCTCCACTCCTCATGTGTCTTTTTGGTTTCTAAAATAATATTAAATAGTTTAGTATGCCAAGAAACTCCCAAATCTTCTAAATATTTTGACACTTCAATTGGGCTATCATAAGTTCCTATGGACTTTCCACCCTTGGTTTTCTTTAAAGCCTCCTTAACTTATTTTTTGTACTAATACGACGGTAAAAATGAAATGTTTTATTATTATTAACGATATTAAGATAACTAAGGCAATTGTATTTCAGAAATTTTATTAAAAATTTTATCAAAATAACTTTCTTATTTTAAATATCTTTTTCTAAGAAAAACACTTTTTAATTTTCTTCTTTAATAACACAAGTTAAATACACGAAAATATTTTTAATTTTTTTTCTTTTTAAAGAAGACACAATATCTAAAATAATCTATAAGAACACTACAATTTCCAAATTTAAGTCTTATAAATTCAACTAAAATTCTCTTAAAAAGTTCTTTATTGTCTTCCCTGGTAATGACACTAGATACTTGAACCGCCCTAACGATTATCACAATAATGTAAATCCTAGTAATGGCACCAGAAACTTGTTTCGCTCTATAACAAATTAATTGAGTTCTTAAAATTATATATTATTACTCACATGCATTTCTCACGCAAGTATACATATCATTTCAGTAATATAGGGCTCTATTGAGTTTGAATTGTTGATCCCACAGAGAAAAAGGTAACAAGTCCCTTACATGAAGTTCTAGTCTACTACACAAAGGTCTTAATTTGGAATGCAAATTACAATGGTTTTTCTAACAATTACTCCTAAACTAAGTTTAAGCTAAACATATCTATATCAATTGATTTTGTGAATATCAAGATATAAAAAACTACCTTTCTCTTGTGATTGCATAAGTGGATTGGAGGATCGAATACCAAGAATTGCTAATGTGGCTAGACAAATTGGAGCATATATCTTGTTTACCCTCTTTCGAGTGAGTAAAGAAGTTTGGTTTAAGTTAGTAAGGGTTTCTACCTACACCCTAGAAACCCCTAGGTTATACCCATCAAAACCTATCTCCTTAGCTATTTGCATTGCCATATAGGCTACTTTTTCTTCACCCACTTGTTCAATGTGATCTCCCTAGTTGCTCTTGTTATCGCTCTTCTAAGTGTTTATGGGTTCACAATAAATTTTAACATACCATTTAGCCATAATGATAAGTAAAATAAGCACAAAAAGAAATATCACCACATTAGTATAAAAATCCAATTTTAAAAGCATTCAACACATCATACAAATTCTACATATTCATCATAAGAGAAAAATCAAGAAAATCTTCTCACAAAGAATGAAGATTACAATGGAAATTATCATCATTTAACAAAACAAAAACACTAAATATTTGTTTACAATTAGTCCAAAACAAATGGAAACATGGTATTCAGCTTTTCTCCTTTGAAAAGAGTTGAAAAGTTCCCCCCAACAATGAATCCAAGACATTCATGCAATGTTGCAATGCTTCCCATACACATTTCTTTCTAAACCCCTCACCAATCTCACATGAAAAGTGAAATTTACAAACCCTAGATCTCATTAGGGCTCCTTGGCTTCTCTCTACTTCTCCTCTATTTCAGAATGCTTTGGATCTTTCTAAAAATATCCTCTCAAACTGCTTAAAACCATCACATAACTCCCTAAGTCGTGGTGAAGAAACTGCAGAAAAATTGTAGCGTCAACTAGAAGTTGACACTTGGGCGCCGACCACTTGGGTTGTTTCGCTGGTTCTGGTGCCTAGGAACCAATAAGCTCGCACCAAGGCACTTGGATGGAGTGACTTGGCGCCGAGAGTCTGGTGCATTGGCGTTAGGCTTGCTGGTTCCAATATGCTCCATTCATCTCCTGTTGCTCCTTTTCAACTCCACTTCGCTCTATGTGTTCAACCTATTATACCTGCAAGATAAACATGAAAATACATTTATTTAAAGTGCATTTTTATTCAAAATAAGTGCTAAATGTAAAAAAAATTAAGCATGTTCAAAGACATATCACTTAGCATACCATCCACCAGATGGTGTCGTAGTCACAACATCTATGTGTGTACGTAATGTAGGGTAAAATCTAAGTATATAACTTTGACAGGCGCACCAAATTGACCTCGTCCTAAAGATCTAAGAGATCTAAACTACATTAATAAGGGGGTGACATTTAAAGATGATGTCTCACATATGACTTAACTTATACAATTTTAAAAGTAGGAGGATAATAAATAATAGAAAAATATCCATTTATACTTCTAAAATATAGAAACATTAAAAGCGAGTCCATAATATGCAAGTGTCATACTTTATAGTCTTTGGAGTCGTTGCATAACCATTCTCAAGTTGGTTATAATACGAAAACCAACATTGCTAGCTGAGCTATCCTTGTGAGCAATGCTCGCTTTGGTATTATGACCAATAAACAGGTCACTCATCTAACAAATTAACTTGTCATTTGAATGTACTAAGAAAAGTGCATGAAAGATGCAAATAAGAGTTAGCTTGCCACGATCGCTCAAGCAAATATAAGTGGCACACTAAGTGATTGAGCACAATATAGATGCGAACATTCATATTATACGTTAAAAGAGGTTTAGCATACTACGATCACCTAAGCCAACATGTTTATCATACTAAACAATTTAGTATGATATGAATACTTAAACAGGCGTGCACATTCACATTGCAACCCAAAGGCGTGTGTATCCCACTACGATCACCTAAGCGGACATGCGTAACGTACAAAACTGTTGAGTATGACTAAGGTGGTTTAACACATTACTGTCGCTCAATTGAATATATGTAGCATCTTGAACCACACCCAAGTCCATATATCAAGACATATGACTTTTAGGCTCGATGTGATTGCACTGAGGGTCAGTTTGGGGTAGCTGCATATTATTGATGATCTGCTGATAAACAGCTGATCCAGATAAGCTACTGACCAGCAGTTGATCCAGATAAATTGGTTGTCAGTTTGTTTTGTGTGTTTGAAAGCATCTGATATGCAGTTGTTTCTAGGTAATGATCATTCCACTCTTATGCAGTAATGTTATTTACGACAGAACTGTCATAACTATAATAAATCTATTTACTATTATTTTTTTAGTGCAATCAATATTTGTTATAATAGTACAAATTTAAACTTAATATTAATATTAAATAATATATATATATA
>NW_018165720.1:192057-194163 GCF_001263595.1 Phalaenopsis equestris | reverse complement strand
TTTAACTATTATGTTTTATTTTTACTTTTAATAATATTAGTAGCATTAATAATGTAAAAAACTTTATTTATTAAATTTTATTGTATAATAAAAATGTGTTTAATTAGTTATAAATATTAAAGTATTAAAATTATATATTTATTGTTATAAATTAAGTGTATTTTATACTATTAATATATCTTAAATTTAATTTATTTTAAGAAATAATTTAACTTTATTTATATTATTATTTATTTAACAATATTATAATAAATTTTAGTTAAATGAATTTATTATACCAAATTAATTATATATCATATTATATAATACTTATTAAATGATTTTCAAACAAATATACAATAGTTTTAACTAAATATCATAACTATTAGCATATTATGTTGAAATATTTTATTTAGAAATTATATTTAATTATATATAATTTTAATTTTCGTTAAGTTAACATAGTAAATATAAAAACACTAATTATAATTATAATTATAATTTATAAATAAAATAAAACTATTTAATTTAAAATAGAGTAAATTAAAATTTATAAAATATACAGTAATATAAATGGTGTGTGCTAGAAAATTCGCTGCGATAGAGTAATAGATTATGGTCTTAGCGTTACACGAGAATTCAACATACACAGGTAAAAGAAGAAGTAAGAAGGATGTGACACCTATACTTTTTATGTCGAAAACCCTTGAAAGAGGGAAAAAACCACGGGACCTAGCTTAGTTGAAATAATTCACTATGAATGATGAATACTAAGGTCCATATTTCTCCTAAATTAGGGAAGATAGAAATACAAAGTTGTATAATTATAATCTTATTGCAGTTCTTGGTGATAAAATGTTGTAAGGGTCGTTGCTGATTGTTATGGAAGTAGTAGTCCGTCGTGAGTGTTATAGATGATTGCTCCAGAGAAGCCATAGTAAGCAGTTGTGGCAATTGTGGACCATGTAGGGCGTAGTTGGGGAGTATTAATTACGTCCGTAGACCGCAGGGGCCTGAGTCGGGAGCTGCATGAGTTGATGACGTAGGTTGTCAGAAAGAGTATCTATGACGTTTGTAGGCCTCTTAGGCCAGAGTCAGAAGTTGTATGAGTTGATGACCATGTGGGTCGTTGGGGCGAGTATTGATGACGTTCGTAGACCGTGGAACTGAAATCGAAAATTGCATGAGTTGATGAACACACAGGTCGACACATGAAACGTAGTGGTAAGCTCTTGTCCTATAAACGGGAGAGGGTCACTAGATTTTCCAAGTAATGACGTTGACTGATGGTGTCCGATCGGAGGTAGTGGACGATGGTTGACGTTGGATGACAAAGGATGGATGTGGTAGACAACGATCGGCGGTGGTCGACGACGGTTGACAGACGGCGGTCGGTGAGGTTGGTGGCGGTCGATGGTGATGCTGAGCTGCAACTCCTTCTTAAAGCCTCAAGTTCTCTTCTAAGGCTTGAGCTCTCGCCCAGGTGAGGGGCTGAGGGTCTATTTATAGTAATTTGTATGCAATTAATGCAAAAATATGAAATATTTTGATCGGGCGGTCCAGAGAGTTCTCATCGATCAAACTACCTTTAATGGACATTTAATAGCCTTAACGATGTCAGAATTGAACAATCTTGAGCTCATTTGATTTTTCTTATCGAGACGGTTGATTCGATAATGAACTCGCGAGATTTGGCATCCATTTGACCTTTCAAATGTGTTGAGAAGTCTTTAAGAGTGGTTTAATGACTTGATTTGACTCGTATTATACTGGTTTTTATATCGCTGGGTCTCATTGAGACGTTCAGTTTGACTATAATTTTGCTGAAATCAAAGCTCTGCAGAACACTTCATTGAAGTTTGAATGTTTCTCTCAAAAAAGTATCTCAAGATTCGTGTCATGCCTCGAGGTTCATGTCGGATGATGAAAATTTGTGGTTGCCCTATTAGTTGCCCCTTATTTTCAAACAAGATCATTTTTGTCATCCTAAATTATTATAATATGAAGCATCTCTTATATATATATAGCGTTTAAGGTTTAGGGTTGTGTCAGAGCAAATAAGAGTGTCTGGGCACATTTAGGAAAACATTGAAAGCATTATACATAATATATATATATATATATATA